>NC_142981.1:7327424-7630454 GCF_061535395.1 Colias eurytheme | reverse complement strand
ACTCCATACACTTGAGTGAACGGTGAGTTCTTTAATTGATTTCTATACCTATTATTTTAATTTTTTATTTACGATCAATTGGAACTAAATTAAATAGGCGGCACGTACCTAATACTTTATTTTTGACTTCTGGTACGCTAGGACTAGCGCCAAAAAATCTTGATGAAAATATTATAAGTACGTAGAAGTATTTTATAGATTACTAGTGGTCCGCCCCGGTTTCGCCCGTGGTACATATTTCGTAATAAAAGGTAGCCTATGTCCTTTCTCGGGTATCAAAATATCTCTATACCATATTTTATGCAAATTGGTTCAGTAGTTTAGGCGTGATTGAGTAACAGAGTTACTTTCGCATATATAATACTAGCGGTCCGCCCCGGCTTCGCCCGTGGTACATATTTCGCAATAAAAGGTAGCCTATGTCCTTTCTCGGGTATCAAAAATTCTCCATACCAAATTTCATGCAAATTGGTTCACTAGTTTAGGCGTGATTGAGTAACAGACAGACAGACAGAGTTACTTTCGCATTTATAATATTATATATTATAATATATATTAAGTATTAAGACGTATGTATGGATTATGTTGCCATGTATGACTGAAGATTTTTCCTCATAGCAAGTACTACAGAGTTGTCAAATGTCAAATTTAAAAAAAACAACATGTCAAACTTTTGAATAATTTAAAAAAAAACATCAATATTTTCAACATCAACAGGTGTGTATTTAATTTCACATTTTATTAATTTAACATGCATAAAATTTGATAAATAATACACGAATATATGCAACAATAATAAGACAAGCTAAAATAAATCAAATTTACTATACGATTTTTCATTAGTGTTCTGTGATTAAATTTCTTATTAATTTCAGTATTTAAATCGAAATAATTAATAAATTCTCTAAAACCTACAACTAGATTGCCAGACAATTATGGATCCAGATAATGAAAATCTGGATTTCATTAAGCTAATTAATATCAAGGGAAATGTTGATAATATTACTCCTCATAAAATAGCAGTTGTTGCGTTTATCCGAGAGTATGGATTGTTAAAGATAGAAGGTAAGGAATTATGATTAAAAATAAATAATTTTTGTTGTAACTTGTAATACATTTTACAGTGTTTCATTAAATTTTCAGCAAAAGAGATGACCGAGCGGACTATGGCTCCTAAATATAGAAAAGATTTCTGTATTCTAGCTTTAAAATTAATACAGGTGAGAATGTCTAATAAGTTTATGTAAAACCAAACAATATTGAATTTCGATTTTAATAACATATTATATTGATTGTAGTGTCCTGATATGGAGTTTAAGGAGTTGGAGGCATTACTAACAAATGGAAAATATAATTTGTTGAGTGTACATTTACAAAACTTTTGTGTTCGATTGCAAAATATTTATGTCAATGGAGTTAATGCATTAATGGACTGTGTCACTTCAACTATAGATAAACTTATGGTTTCACCGTTGGTTGACCAGCCTGAGTTGCCCACATGCACAATAACAAGATGTAGTGTATTAGGTAATTGATTAATGATTTCACCCTACATATTTTATGTCATACTAGACACCTTTAAACCTCAGCCACATAATGGGTAAGAATGTATATTATTATATTTTTGAAATTGCTCCTTGAATATCACTGAGGAGAAATATCATTATTATAAAATTGTAAATTGTCCACATTCAGTCCAGTATATAATTACAATTTATTGTATATATCAAATTATGCTAATAAATAAGATTCTTTCTGCAAAATTTAATTCTTCTTTTACAGGATTTTATTTGAGAAGAATAATGCTTCATTTTGATAAACTCACATTTGTGCAACTGGGTTCATTATACAAATCTTTTTGCCAATATTATCAAAAAGGACGACCTGGACTCATGATGAGATCTTTGAGCAAAGAGGTTTTAACTTTGATATAAAAAAATGATATTAATCATACTATAAAAGTTTTCTTTTAATAATAGTAAATAAATACTTTTTTACAGAAACTGAACAATACTGAATCACAGAATTTGTCGGCATCTGTTGTGGTAGATGAATCAAGACCTCAAGAAATAATATCCAGAATTAATATAATAGATAGAGATAAAATTGATAAGTAAGTAATTTTTAATTTCAAGGCTTAATGGTGTTCAATGGCAGCTAAATGATTGGCAAGTAAATGTTTGTAGTAGCAAATCTCAACTTAAATTGCAATTGAATAGATTAGATCAAACTTTTTTTTTTTTGACTTTGTATATGTAGATTTTCACTTTTGTAATATTTTTAGCGGTTTTGAAGAATGTCAATGGTCACGTAAACAGGCGGAGCTTTTCACAGCTCAACAAGCAAATCTGTTACAAATCAACCCAAAGATGGCTTTACCACCAAAGCAACTACAGAAGATGATAATGCAAATCATAAATGATATACCAGAGTATCCAGATATTGTAAGTGCACAATTATTAAACTGTTCTTAAAGTAAAAAAATAGTAGTCAAAGTAATAAATTTGCTAATGATCTCAACATTTTCAGCATTTTCTCAGTTTCTTGAACTGCATAAGGATGAAAGAATTTTGTGGTGCCCAAGAATCGATGTACAATTGTTTCGATCGAGCTGTATTTAGTGTTTGTAGCAGTAACACAAATAACGACAGAAACAAAAATTTTCGCTATGCAGCACTCAATAGAGCTGCAATGCACACCCAATTTGGACACAAGTAAGACCACATTTTATTACATTTCATTTTATGTTTATTACTGTTTATCTGATTTTTACTGTAACTGCACCACGCATGTAGGATTGAATGAACATTATTTCATATGCCAATAGTTTTGTAATGAATTCCTTGGTACTCTGAATAGGAGAAAAAGTCGGTCAAGTGCGAGTCGGACTCGCGATCTTATTATCGCGAGTCCGACTTATTTTTTTTTCGTACAAATAAGCTTAAGAAAAAATGTGGAAAAATATCTATCCTATTAATGATGTGCTCATCTGTTGCAGTTTATTTGCTATAATGACGGCAATAAAAATACATCAAATCTAAAAATTTATACAGGTGACAGGTAGACAGCGAAATCTCAATAATAGTGTCCTGTTTTATCCTTTGGATATGGAACCTTAAAAAATAATTGGAAATTAGAATTTATTTACTAAACGAATCCCCGGCATCCTCAGTTCGCTAGCCATGGAGGCGGTGCGTGAAGCCCTAGCGACCGCACAGGAAGCGGGCGACGCCGCTTGCCTGGCGCACGCGGCGGCGTGGGGCGCGCTGGCGGGCGGGCGGGCGCGGCGCGCGGCGCTGCTGGCCCGCGTGCCGCGCGCGCCGCGCTCCGCCGCCGCCGCCGCGCAGCTCATGGCGCAGCACGCGGCGCTCAACGCTGCCACGCCAAGGGAAGTTTTTCAGGTGAGATAATATAGAGCTAGTGAAATTTGCCCCTAGATATATTTATACTTTATTTGAGAGTACATTTAGATATTTGATGTCTCATAACTAATATAACATAACATAAAAACATAAAAAATACAACCCATGTAAATGTAATAATAACACTAATAATTTTAAACTATTTTGGATAAATTATTAACAGACAAAAACATTATTAGGCATTACTTGTGGCTTGTGCCGACTTTGCCCCGATAAAACAACATAGCTACAATTGATAACAAAATTAAAAAGTACAATGGGCCTTTATGTTGTACACTGAGAAGTGCTTTGAATATTTTTATAATAAGTTGAACTAATAAAAAAAAATCTATTTATATTCTGTTTCACAAGTGACAATACCTATACTTACATTATTTTTTTTTTATTTCAGATCATATTCAAAGGAGAATCAATAAATTACCTGCATTCAATGACAGACTTGACTATGGCAGGCTTAGCAAATACAGCAGCACTGTGGGGTCTCTATGGAAAAACTGAAATGGCATCTATGAATTGTCAACTTTTACTAAACTTAAATACCAGTAAGAACAATACAACTCATTTTATTCAAAATCACAAGTATGCATAGGCAGATTTTTAATCCTTCTAGTGTTCGCTTTTCAAAGTAAATTTTATAAGATTATATAATACTAGCTTCCGCCCAGGACTTTGTACGTGCATCCCCGTTCCCGCAAGAATTTCGGGAAATCCTTTCTTAGCGGATGCCTACGTCCTACCTGCATGCCAAATTTCAGCCCGATACGTCCAGTGGTTTAGTCTGTGCGTTGATAGATCACTACATCAGTCACCTTTGAGTTTTATATATATATTTATAATATATAGGTAAAAAATAGCATCAAGGTAGGTATTTTGATGTCACAGCACTTGGACACATTTAAATTTGTGTTAAAGTGTTATCTAAACAATTACTATGTAGTATATAACCTAATATGTTGTGTTGGATTTGATTTTCTTCTCGTTATCGTCTAAAAATCAATATAATTTATAAAACATTTGAATGCTTCAAAAAATTGGTTGTTTGTAAAGTAGGTTTACGATCGAGATGTTTACGTGATAACGTCTTATTGGTGGCAGCGCTCGAGATGAGACGGGAGATCGGTCCGTCTCTCTCTCGTTATACCTGCGATCGCGCTCGTGAGGTTTTGGTGTGACACAAGTTTCTGAACATGTCACCAGACTAAAACAATTTTAAAAACGTTATCACGTTAAAAACTAAGGTAACAAATGACTTGCAGAGTGCAAGGTGGGCGTGGGCAGCGCGTGGCAGTGGGGCGAGACGAGCGCGACGGCGGGCGCGGGCGCGGTGTGCGCGGCGGCGTGGCGCGGCCGCGTGCCGCTCGCCGCCGCGCTCGCCAGCCACTTCGTGTCGCCGCCCGCGCGCGCGCTCTCCTTGCGCCATCATGCGTCCTTCGCGCTGAGAGCTGGTATGATGACATTATTAAGTTCTTTACTTAAGTTCTGAATGTTGAAGTGAAAACTTCTTTAGCGGCGTTGGGTATAAAATCTTAAACTCGCGTCAAGACACGTGACCTGATCGAAAAAGCGTAAGACGGATGGATATCAAACATGCTCAACGTTAATAATCAAATTTTCACTTCTGCCGGCACTCCCGGAGTGCAACCCGTCTTTTTTACAAATTAAATTATACTCACGGTGCTAAAAGCTAATGACAAGAAATGGTGCCTTTTTTATTTCGGGAGGCCATTGACCAAACTTTTCGCCCGGCACGGCTTGTTCTTCATAAATAATAACCCATTGAGCCCCGAACGGCCCGATCGGTCCACGACACAATAGATTTTCTATTGTGTCTGTGATTCCGGGGCCTGAGTTATTAATTATAACTTAACGTAAATAATCTTTCAATAGAGGATAAGCTAACTGTAGTTTATAGTATGCTTTCACATTAGTCCTCCGAGACGGATTTGAACCCATGACATTTAGAAATACATTATTGATTTTGTTAAAAAAAAAATATTAATACTTAGTTAATATTCTTTTACAGGTAAATGGGAAGAGGCAGAGCAAAGTATAGGGGAATTGGCATCTTTTGACAGATGGGAGAGTCAGTTGTTGAAAGCTGAAATGTACTTCTTGAAAGGAGATCCCACAAATGCTTTGGAAACACTTCACGATATATTAGATAATTGTAAAACAGAAGATGACAGTGTCCACTATATATCCCTTCGACTGAAAGCAATGATATTGACCTCTGAAGTGCAGCACGCCTATAGCAGGATTCAGTCAACGAATATTATGTTGCTAAACGAGGCTTTGTGTCTGGCGAAAAAATATCATATGCATTTCTTAGCGGCTACAATAGAAATGCATATAGCGAATGTACAACTACACATGGGCTGTTCTAAAAATGCTTTGATTCTCGTCCGAAAAGTATTGCCCTCAATAATGGAGCATGGCAGTGCGTATGATGTAGCAAGAGGTCGGTATTATTTTTACACATCATGGTTCTGTTATTGTGCCTTAAATATGATTTTCATATAATGACTTGCAATTTCTTTACGATTATTTTATTTCATAGGTATGTTACTATATACTAAATGTCGAGTAGCTACAGTATCACCTTCCGGAGAAGCAAGGGTACAAGTATTGCAATCATGTTGTGAATCTCTAGATATTGCTAAGGATAATTTTGGTAAAGTTGGCGCTCAAGGTCGTCTTTTACTTACGTGGTATTTGCAGGTATTTCATTATTATAAATATCTAAAATGCAAACAATGATAATTCATCTTCATATTTTTATAAGTTGATAATGTGAAAAAAATGCTATACATTTATTAAACATAGGAATATTTTGGTATAAAAATGTAGAGAATATAATGTTGTATATATTTTTTTGTTTCAGGCGCAGCTCTATCATGATATAGGTAATATAGTAATGCGCAATCAGTGTGCTTGGATGTTTAGACAACTGGAAAAGAATCTCCCCTTAGAGCCTATGCAGATATCTCACATTATATATTAATAATACCTAGCAACGCGTCTTTTTGCCGGGGGTCCGCAGACAAATCAAGAAAATTACGAAAGCCTTAGTGATCAGACTATTCTGTCTACCGGACTTTGTATTTTTTAGTTTTAAGATGGAATAATCTGTCAAGTGATGGGTGGCTTAGCTATTTCATACAAATAACTGCAAGAAATCAATTTTAAAATAATATAGATTCACTTATGTGAATAAGTTTTTTTGGGGGTCTACGGATCATGATGGTGGCGCTAGGGGTCCGCGGGTCGTGGTAAGGTAGTAGATCTTCTATCTGTCTGGGCTTCAATTTAAAAAAAGGAATTAGATTTTAATTCGAATTTTAACGTAATAATCACTAAAACTACAATGTATCCTTCAAATATAATAATACAATCCAACAAAATTCAAGTGGTTTTATTTTTTTTAACCACGACAAATTAATTCTAAACCTAATTAAATCAATTTTTGGCGTTAAATAGAGACAAATTATAGCGATATTTTTATTCAAAAGTTACTTTATACTTATAGGTTAAGTTCTCTTATAATTAAAAACAAATTGTTTATGATTTAATTATTTATTTTCATAAAAAAAAAACTAATACAGCTTATCATTCAATAATGCTTTTTGTACAATTTCAGACATTGTTGTTTTTATATCTCTGCAGAGTACTTCAGCAACTAATACTTTAGTATCACTTTGAACATCAGATTGCACGTATGCACCTTCGCCCAAAATGTATGTGTCATTCCAACAGTGACCAAGTGAAGCTTGAGATTCGCATATTCGACCTAATTGTAATAACAATGATGTGATATCTTCTAAAAGTGATGGAAAAGCGGTACAAATTCTCACAAGGGATTTAAGCACTGGTTGGAAAAGTTCCAAACGCAAGTCACTTGGCAATACTGATAGTAATGTAGAAAGGGTATTTACGCACAATCTTGCAATGGACATTGCTTTGGGCAGAGCATACTGTATAGACAAATGTGAAACTAAATCGACTGCAAAAATTTGCTTTTCGAGAGATGCTTGGCTCAAGAGTTCCGGGATAAAATCTAGACAAATATGCATTGAAGGTATACCTTGAACGGTAATCGGCAACAATTCTTTTGGATAACCTTGAAAATGTACGAGTTTCGCTAATGATGGTTCTGAAATAAATATTTGGTGGAGGAAAGAACATATGATACTTCTGACCTCCCTTAACGACCACATTAATTCAGGCTTTGACTGATCTTCAGATGTCTCTAGACATGCTTCTAATAAAATTTGAAGAGCAGCACTTTCTTGCGCCGCTACTAAAGCGTTTTTGAGTTCTTCTCTTTCTGAATCAGATGTAAGTTGTCCACTTTTTTCTAGAAGTGGTTTATCCAGCAAATGCCGACTAAGTTGACATCTAGATGCCGCCAAACTGGCCTCTAATATTCTTAAAATGATTTTTAAAATCGGACCACATCTGAATACTCTAATATCGCATCGTAACACTTGAAGTGGATCAACTAATACATTCTCTTGTGTAACTGTGACTGTCTTCGCATTGCTATTTATGTCCAAGAGAGCGTTGATCGTCATTATCCAAAGACATCGAGGTAAAACGGTATTGAGGCGGAGCCACACTTCTCTGTAGAGTTCTTGAATATGACGCGGTACTTCTTCGCCTAACACACTTTTAACGTGTTTAACAAATATTTCTGCAAATGGCCAAATCTCAGTCGGATTTTTACTAAGCATAGCTTTTAAAATTTTACCAGTTTTATATGGATTTACCTCAATGCTTTCAAATGCTTCATTTATGAATGCTTCAGACAGATTAACGTTAATTTGATGGCGACATGCGTCCCCAAATACCTGATCATCCATCCAATCATCTACAAGTGAAAGCTGAGGGAAATGGGTTGCTAATAAACGTAAAAGAGGACTGAAAAGACCGCCATAGCTTAATTGATCCTTTTGGGCTTGATGTAATAAATATTTAATAGGCAACTCGGAAAGAAATGCAGTAGTGTAGCTTTTAATTTTTCGTCCATTGGCAATAAGCATAGCTGCATTAGCTAGTCTAACATCTTCATAAAGTAAAAGATAGTAAATAAGAAGTAATTGCGATGCTAAAGTTGGTTTTTCAATGTTTATTTCTACCGATGTCTCGCCATCAATCTCCATTGAACTAAAGGATTTATTTTGTGCATCAAAGTTGACTCCGAAAATAGAGTTTCTAAACACTCTTTTTATCTCTTCTTCAGTTATAGGTTGGTTGAAGTACTCATTGGATCCCTTGTTATTCACAACTAAAATTGAATTCACATATACTTCTACAAGAGCAGGCATAACTGGATGTAAAGGTGCAGAACAGTTGCAAATTTGTCGATATATCCAATTTTTTATAGGCACCTTGTGTTTTGAAAATGCTCGCGATTTTAATAGCTGATGAATGCAATGGACAGGTAAATATCCCACTATATTGCTGTTGAGATTAGCCGTCACAGGAACTTTAACAGCATGAGCGGTTACAACCTAGAAATTAAATATTAATATTTTAATGCATATGGTTAACAAGTCAATGTTTTGTATAATTTTAATTTATACTGGGTTTTATACCTGTTCTGTAAATATTTCCTGAGTAAAGGCTTGTTTAATGCGCGTTAGACCATTAGGGCGCACAGGCACGCGCATTCCTAAGGTGGCGCAAACAAGTTCACCCACAGCAGTTAATTGACCAGAGTGAAAGTGGATGGCAATTAAGAGAAGCATTTCACCAAATGATGCAGTGAAACCAGAGTTGCTGAAATTTTAAAAACAGTTTTATATTATTATGCATTTGCATTTTATTTATTTGCTCAAGCAAAGTAGAAGGATCGTATGTATTTAATTCAAACATAATATACTCCTGAATTCTTTCTAACCAAGTTTTAAACAATTTCTGCAATTCAATAAATAACATAAAATTGTATTTACCTTTCAAAGTATGCTTCCTCCTTAACTAACCATTGAACCCATTCTATAGCTTTCTTTTCATGTTCCGGTGCAGCTGTAATATTAATTTACATATAATATACAATTACAAGTGACAGAGACTGAGTGAAAAATAATAATAATTACCCATAAGAGATGGACAGGCCAGTATCATACAGAGACTTAAAGATACAAATCTGACCCCAGCTGCTGTTGGTGGGGGTTTTTGTGTAACAAGTCTCAATAGTCCAGAAACTTCATCATCCTGAAATTTGATTCCAGCAATACCACGCAGAGCACAATACAGACGTAGTAAAGCAGACGCATCTACTCCTGCTGATGCCTCTTTCAGTCTATTCAGTAATTCCTGACGAAGTTTTATAAGAGCTGCATGACCATCCCCTTTTCCCCTCTTATGAGAATTCCGCAAAAATGGTGCAAACCATGATCTTGTACTTTGATCTGATCCCAATAAAAGGCTTGACATGAATGATACCTAAAAATATAGGAAGTAAGTGCCTTGTTGTTTTTTATAAATATTCACAGTTAATTAAACATAATGAAAAAAAATGTTGTGTGGTTTTATGAAACCACGGTAAAAGTTAAACTGTTCGAACGGTTCCGAACACTGCTTTGTGTAGCGCATGTCGCGTGACGGTCCGCGGTAGCGAGCCGCGATACACGCGACTTGCGCTACACAGACCAAAAAGTTTGAGACGATGTAATAAAAGTTTCACTTTAATAAATGGATAAGTATTAAAAAATATAATTTTACCAGATCATCTTGATGATGGGTCAGAGTGAGATTGATAAGGAGTGATGGTAGACGGGATGCAGATGCTGCTTTAGACCGAATAGAAGCAGCCATGTATGGGCACATTGCACACAAAGTTGAAAGAGCTTTTGCTCTGATGCCACCCTCTTCACCCCTTTCAGCGTTCATTACAAGAGATTCAGCAACTGCAAAAATACAGGAAAAAAATTGTTGTTGTAAGTTTATTTGGTAAGTATGGTATTTATTTGCAAGGTATAATATGTTCATGTTATATTAAATTTGTTTTTCTTGAATAATAACTTAATATTAATTATTGAGATACATACCATCTTGTAATGTGTCGGGCATATTTGCAACCACCCATGATATAATTGTTGGACCTTTGTTCACATAGAGAAGAACTTCAACAATATCACAAATATTCAATAAATTTGGTAATTCTGCAAGACTTATACAAATTACATCAGTAATTTCTTCAAGGTATACATCATTATCAAATAACTCTGAAGGTTTAACAGAACATTCTGTACTGGAACTGCGGTTTTGGTTATATTCTGTCAGCTGAGCTTGCATTTGTAGTAATTCTGATAAAACAAGCCTGACTCTTCTTGCTGAATCTGACTGTTCAAAATCATTTGCAATTCCATTCACAATATTTTGTATTAAAAATGATTCTGTATTTTGTGAACCATTTTTTTGTCTGAAAAATATTAAAACCCATAATAACAAAGTTTATAAACTTGTACATTATAATTATAAATTATTAAGTGAGCTTTACCTCATTTGTTGTTCTTTTTTAAGATCCACTTCTAAAGCATGAAATTCAATAGAAAGCAATGAAACAATGAAGTTCACTAAGTCAATGCCAGACAATAATGTTAGTATATCTTTTTTAGCTTCGGCACAATATCTTGTTACATCCAATGGTGATATTAGGGCCATTCTTACAAGGCATGGTATGATGGGTCTTATTTCTTCTGATGAACATTTTGTTAGTGTTTCCACATCTACATCTTTTAAAGCTTTGAATACGTGCGGCTGCACAGGCTTCATAAACATGCTCTCCATTTCTTATTGTTCAAAACATACTATAACTTGGCATTGAATAATTCATGAAAGCTTTAACCTAAATCCTGGAAACATGAATAATGCAAAAATATGTTACCATTATTCATATAAAAAAACACTTAACTACTTAGACTTTTTTGGAAAAGTGAAATAAGAAAAAATAACCATAAAGGGTAAAAATTACAATTTTGTTTTAATATCCTGCATTACTTGCACTGCTATGTAGAGATCAATCTTTAAAAGTTTATTAAAAGTTGAGAAGATTATGTATTTCCTAATTATTTTTTATTTATTTTTTACCGCTTTGATCAACAAAATCAAAATGGGACGTCAGATTTCTTTTTCTGCTCTATTTCTGATACTTGCTTTGACATTTGACATTAGAATGACATTTGTTATTTTAGCTATCATTTGGGTACTCTTTGGGTAGGTATTTTGGTTACAAGTTGGTCACTTTGCAAATCTTCTTTTTTTTACTATATAAAAATAAGTCGGATTTTCCTTCCTGACACTATAACTCCAGAACGTACGAACCGATTTCCACGGTTTTGCATTCGTTGGAAAGGTCTCGGGCTTCGTGAGGTTTACCTATAGCAAATAAAAGGTGTCTCTGGTGGCGAAACGGAGTTCGCCCGGTTTGCTAGTATAATATAATAAGTTATGTTTTTTATTATTATTTATTTATGTGTATATCAACAAGTATGTATACTTTAAGTATGCATATTATAATTGTAGTGTTGCGCACCATCAACGTCCGCGGTCCGCGAAAAACTTGATTTTCATAATCCTCGACCTGAGGTTGACTGGAAGAGATGTTCTTGTGATAAGGCCGCTGTTCTGGTGATAAGGCCGCCTTTTTGTGCTTATATGAATAACTAGCTTTCGCCCACGATCCTTTGTACGAGCATCCCCGTTTTTCCCCGTTCCCGCAAGAATTACGGGAAATCCTTTCTTAGCGGATGCCTACGTCCTAACCTGCATGCCAAATTTCAGGCCGATACGTCCAGTGGTTTGGGCTGTGCGTTGATAAATCACTGATATAGTGTACCTTTGAGTTTTATCTTCTTACTAGATTTCCGCCCGCGGCTTCGCCCGCGTTTGCAAAGGAAAACCCGCATAGTTCCCGTTCCCGTGGGATTTCCGGGATAAAAACTATCCTATGTGTTAATCCAAGTTACCCTCTATATGTGTGCTAAATTTCATTGTAATCGGTTCAGTAGTTTTTACGTGAAAGAGTAACAAACATCCATACATCCAGACATCCGCCATACATCCTTACAAACTTTCGCCTTTATAATAGATATTAGATTATGTATATCAAAACTAGCTTTCCGCCCGCGGCTTCGCCCGCGTTTTCAAGGAAAAACCCGCATAGTTCCCGTTCCCGTGGGATTTCCGGGATTGCGTCATTTTCCCGGGATAAAAAGTAGCCTATGTCCTTTCTCGGGTATCAAAATATCTCCATACCAAATTTCATGAAAATTGGTTCAGTAGTTTAGGCGTGATTGAGTAACAGACAGACAGACAGAGTTACTTTCGCATTAATTATAAATTATAATATTAGTATGGATGAATCGCAAAATGTGTTGGTAAGCGCATAAATAGAGAACGGCTGAACCGATTTCGATAATTCTTTTTTTATTATATTCCTTGAAGTACGAGGATGGTTCTTATGTAGAGAAAACGTAAACATGTACCACGGGCGAAGCCGGGGCGGACCGCTAGTATATATTTTATATAGATAGATTTTGTAAGTGTTTGTGTCTTTTAGCGTTGTTTCCTATGTATTGTTTAGTAAATAAAGTGTTCTCTTCGTTCTCATTTATTCATTCAACTAGATTAACGCCCGTGGCTTCGCCCGCTTTGTCTAAAAACTAATTAATTATATACTAAAACCTTCCTCTTGAATCACTATTACAAAAAACCGCATTAAAATCCGTTGCGTAGTTTTAAAGATTTAAGCATACATAGGGACAGAGAAAGCGACTGTTTTATAGGTACTATGTAGTGAAGGTATTGCGATTTTTTTGTGTTCTTCTACCATTTAGCCTTTTTCTGTCCACTGCTGGACGAAGAAACATATCATCCCTGTAAATTTCAACTGTACAACTATTACGGTTCGGACAGACGGATGGACAGACAGACATACAGCGAAGTCTCATTATTAGGGTCCCATTGTAGCGTTTCGATACGGAACCCTAAAAAAATATAAAATTTCAATGAACTATCGTGTCTTATTGGGATTGATAAATTGCAATAGTAAAGATAGGTATAAACTTTGAGCCTTTGTAGTCACAAACGACTTTCTGACCGGAAAGGCTTCCGATACCAACCTACTGGTAATATTTCAAATATCAAAACATTATTTCTATATGTGAGATATAAATTAGTTAGTAGTAGTAGAGCTACTATAGTTATTATATGGTATTCTATGGTAGTAGGTAGGTAAATTGATTTTTTCAGTATGGAATACGTTTGTGAATCACCTACGTGAGGAAATAAAATTAAAATATAAGTATATTCAAGGTAATGTGACTAACTAAAAGTAGTAGAATTCACTCATTCATTTGATTTCACCTTCAATTGGAATTATGGTATAGTGACAATATGTATTTCCTATATTATTAATGGTCTATAGATTTATATGACAAATATTTTTGTATGTTTTATTGTTAGAAATAAATCATTAAAAAATATCTGTAGTTAATTTAATTGAAACATTTAGATAAAATCCTAAAACCTCATGATAAAACAACCATTATTATTGAATTCAAAATATATAGACTTCAAATAATTGTAAAAAGAAATTAATTCAATTAGTTCCAAATTCCCTCATTATTACATAATATACCTAATGAACGCGCTAGTCATTTAATCAAATAGCAAATTCAACCAGATGACGGTGACATATTATACATATATTTGTAAACAGATGCCATACCATATTCTATAGAAAATAGACATTCCACAGAAAGCACAGTTGTATTGTATATTACGTATAACTACGGATCCTCATTACAGTTGCGGCCTAGGTGAGCAGAGTAATTGCTGAATAACAAGGTCCTAGCCTCGGGTCCCAATGTACATTTATGTTTTTTCAGCTAACAACCGACATATTTTATTTTTATGTTAAATTACACTTTTATGGAAGCATTCGCAACAAATATAATATGTTATGTGTTTATTTTTACATTCCTATAAAAATAAATAATGTTGCAGCGATATACAAATTCTAGCACTCAAAGATATAATGTAATGTCTGTTTGTTTGTTTTCGTCACCGAAAAGGCTGAACGTGTTTTGAATTTTCACTGGGCTTTCATAGACTAATTTATACGGTCACCAGCTGTGCATTATATTGTACAAAAATCTGGGTAAAGTCATGTCCCGATTCGATCATAGTCCGATGAAACGGAAAATTCAATGCGATCGGAGAGAGTAGGTACCTGTTCAAGACAGCTTTGCTTGCACTCCACGGGGGATGCTCCTGGTTGGTTACGTATCACTCTGGTCTATCAATAAAATTCGAAAATATCTATTTTCTTTTGTTCCCCTGGTTCGAGAAGATTTCCATCTGCAGTCGAATATATGCAAACTTACCTAATAGATACCAATTACCTAGTAATTTTAAAATCAAAACATATTTTATGCAAAATAAAATATATATAATATTCCTCCAGTTTTCTTATCAGCTGTACCGCTTAGTACTTACAACCTTTGTTATTCGAATGCGAAGTCCTGGATTTGATTATATCTGTGGAGACTACAATTATTCCGACTGGGCAAGGCATAGAACTTCTCTGATTACTTGTATAAAAAGATCGTTTAATGCAACAGATGTATACCTAATGTTTTGTTCCTTATCCCAGAAAGAAGGTCACGGAGAACTATTTATGTATATTTAAAAATAGTTTTAATTCCTAATGGATCGATTATGTCTGATGTATAAATAGATGCAAAACTTTAAACTACAAATATATAAAATATGCATAGAATATGAAATTACGGTATCTATATATTCAAATCTATCTTTGATAAAAAACATCATTAACATATATTAATACTAGCAATTACATTTAATTAGAAAATTTATCATTAACGATGATCGTGTACTGCTTTAAATAATGCTTTCGTTGGAGTGGCGTAGTTCTGCTAACGTTTACGGAATAGAATCGATGTAATGAATCGGGGCGAAGAGGTGGCTGGGGCGGGTGAAGGCAGGGCGAGCCGCGCACCCGGCGGTCAGGCTCGGGGCTCGTTGGCTGCGGAGGGCGGCGGCTGGCGCGGCAGTCGCGCGCGAGCACGTGCGCGCACCGCTTTGCGCCGTCTCGACCTAATATTCGCGCCCTCTCAACCCTTGTCGCTCAATATTCTTTAACATAATAAAACACCAACCCGTCACCCCCTTCATTAATCATTTAAAATATAGACCAGACGGCCGAAAACAAAACAAATACATGTTATGTGAAATCAAAGTCAGTGGGTCAATGGCAAAATCTTTGCAGAGATTGCTTACATCATTGTTACAATAAATTCGGCGGGAAACATACATAAGACATAAAGTACGTGAATTATATTGTATTATAATATTATCTTTAATATGTAGATATAAATATTGTAAATGTCTCTATCGCATGTTCATAATATTATACTTAAACCTAACAGAACACCTAAATTAATTACCAATAAAATAAATATTTGATTTAATTGTAAGAATCCCTTTATAAGATCCCTATTGTAACAACATCGTAAGTTAAAAGTTTTATAGATTATTTATGAATAAAGAAGTTTACAGTGAATGGAGTCCGCATTATGCTGTAAACTGTAAAGTCTTTAGTAGGTACATCTAAATATAAGTATGGTGCTGTATGTCGTCTGAAGTAAAATTATATAGTAGTAAATTTAGATACAAAAGCAGATTACACATTAAACAAATAATATATACTAATATGTACTTAATAAACATTACAGTAACATTTTTACTATTCCTTGGTAGGTATAATTTAATTCTACCGTTGCTCTTCATAAATCTGTATCTGTTGATTAAATTTGTTTATTAACGAGATAATTTGGGTCCTATTAAAATTTTATAATATACAACTGCTATAATAGTAAATATGTACTTTGATAAGTAGTTAACAAAAAGTAAGATTCTATTTCTATCTTAATCTTAATACTATTATAAAGGCGAAAGTTTGTATGGATGTATGGATGTATGGATGTGTGGATGTATGGATGTATGGATGTTTGTTACTCTTTCACGTAAAAACTACTGAACCGATTACAATGAAATTTAGCACACATATAGAGGGTAACTTGGATTAACACATAGGATAGTTTTTATCCCGGAAATCCCACGGGAACGGGAACTATGCGGGTTTTCCTTTGAAAACGCGGGCGAAGCCGCGGGCGGAAATCTAGTATTAAATAATAATAGTCCATAGAGTAGAATAAAATGTTATATACATATACGTATAAAGTGGATATTATACACATTTGTATAAACCATTAAAGATTATTGGAAAGCAATAAAAACAAATAAATGAACCACTTCACTCTCTAAGTATAAGACTAACTAATAAACTATTTTACTTGTAACAACAAATTTCGGCTCATATGGGGGCAATAACCCATTTTGTAGTTAAAAGCAAAATGCTGTTAGTTTAGACTTTAGAGCTAAAGGTATGTAAGTAGGTATTACATATTGTCACATTGATTTACAAATATTTTTCGCGTCTTTGCTGCTTTTATTGACTTTACAAATTTAAATACATATATATAACAACTACCTATATAAAATCATGACGTCCGGTGGGCAAA
Organism: Colias eurytheme; assembly: GCF_061535395.1. Taxonomy (NCBI): domain Eukaryota; kingdom Metazoa; phylum Arthropoda; class Insecta; order Lepidoptera; family Pieridae; genus Colias; species Colias eurytheme. The sequence continues at coordinate 7,613,422 of NC_142981.1, read as the reverse complement.
TATAATTTTATAATGAAATAATTTGAAAATATAATCATACACCTTAACAATGTACAACAATTTAACTTGAAAATATGTAAATATTTAAAAATAAAACATGAATAACTATTTCTTAGTGACGATTCCATGGTCACTCGCTTTAGCCGCGTCGGTCACAACGATTGTCAATATTGAAATTAGAATAGTATATTACAAAATAGACCGGGAGATACTGACACAAAATTTCGAGTCATTTTTAACAGGATGGCGGTTCTACAGGGGTCTTAGTACGCAATGACAAAAAGAAAAACGATGGCGTGAACGCTGGTACCGGCGGCTTAGTCGCGTGGGCGTTAGTCGAACTCGTCGGAAAATAGCGAAAGTCAAACGATTTGTAACAGTATGGCACTTATTTTTCCTGTAAGTTTGAGGATCAACAAATATAAATACAAAATTTCAAAGATCTATGTGTTGGAAATCTTCACTTATATAAATTAATAATAAATTAAGTTTTCAAGTATGACAGCACTTTTTCCCCCTACTAGAAGTATGGCAAATATAATAATGGTCACATTTTATCAAATACTCTCCAAAAATCCAAATGCAATACTGGTACAAAAAGTTTGGCGAAATAAAAATTTTTTGCAGATTTTCGGCGGTATGGCGACCATTTGGAATCGTCCGAAAAGTATGGCATGGCGATTTTCGTAAATGGCTGCACGACGATAGTTACCTGTGCAAAAGTTAGCCTGGTACAAATGGTTGAATGATTGTTTTATTTAAATCAACACATTCGCATCGGTATGGCGGGCTGTAAGTCACACCGGAAAAGTATGGCATGACACTACCGCCTACTCCTTTTTTATGGGCTATCGGTAAATTCTAAAATTTTTGTGTTACAAATCGTTTGACTTTCGCTATTTTTCCGACGAGTTCGACAAACGCCCACGCGACTAAGCCACCGGTACCAGCGTTCACACCATCATTTTTCTTTTTGTCATTGCGTACTAAGACCCCTGTAGAACCGCCATCCTTGTTTCAAATGACTCGAAATTTTGTGTCAGTATCTCCCGGTCTAAAACGTTAGTACGAGTCATGTGTGGTTGGACATCGAAGCTAATGAACGGATATCAGAACAATGTTTCAGCGTGTAATTTATTCATTACACGGCCGTCCTCCGCCGGCTGATGCTTATGTCGGATCCTCTCCTGACATTGTATTTTTTAGTTCATTCGCAATACCTACCTACTGTAAACACAAACTACGCGTGTAACAATTTTTAATATATATTTATAATTATGCAAAAGGATCTGTCCAAGTAATCAGTGCTCTTTTTTTATTTTGCGAAATTTATTTTCAATTTGTAATGTATTTGTTTTAGATTAATGAAAACAAAGATGGCAATGAAAAGGTTTTAATTTGTCCTCTATTTATAAAATTCGAAGACCTTTTTTAAAATGAATAATGCGAATGAAATGCTTTTGGATATATCATGAAAACTGACTGAAAACATGGATAAAACACAGCGAGGGCGTTTGGCAAAAATTTGTATATGTTTAGTCCCACCATGGCGATTTGTGGATTTATCAGACGAAAAATTGTACCTGGCGTACACTCAGAGACAGAGGCAAGGAGCAGTTTTACGTTGGATTGCGCTGGGTTTACTGCTGCAAATATTTATTGCGTTGGTGCCGGGAGAATCTAATTTAGAATTTGCTTATGCATCCGTGGTTATAGCAATATTAATAAACGTAAGCCTGGCTATTGTGTATGCTCTCATTCGCAGAGCGCGACCGGCTCTCAATCACATTGCATGGTTTGTGCTTTGGGTGCAATTGTTAATAAGTGCCTCGCGAAGGGTTGGAGATTCTTACAACGAGTTACTAGGATGGGCTATCGTGTTACAGTATTTCACCCTAACAACCCTCCCATTCCATCACTTGTTGCTCACCGTTTATAGTACAATTTCTTTCTCAGCTTACTTATTGATACAGTACTACAATGCGTCTATTTGGGATGATAGAGTCGAAGGCAATTTACTGTCACAGGTACGGGATAGTACATTTATTTAGAAGAAATCTAAAATATTTACTCACTATAAACATTTAATACATTTCTAATTTTTCTAAAGCAATTAGCAAATGGATGTTTATTATTTGGAGCCACACTACTCGGCGGCACAGCCTATGTTATAAATGAGCGAAAACAGCGTCAATCTTTTCAAGAAACGAAAAGGAGCTTAGGTGATAAACTGACTATTGAGCAACAGAGTAAAGAACAGGTAAACGTTATGTAAGATCGCATACAATATGGAAGTATGACAATGTATACAATATTACGATTCCTTTATATTCTACTTGTAATTTTTGACTTGAAAGGAGGCCATTAATTGTATTCTAAAACGTATACTAATAAATACGAGATTTTCACTTTACATCTTCTCTACATTGATGTAGAGTCATAAATAAATTTGCAAATATTTTCATCCTAATATAATTCTTTCTTAAAATTACTGCACAGTTTTATATCATATTACCTACTCGTTCCTAAATCGTAATATACATCGGTGTATAAAAAAAATAGTTTTGTACACAGGTATGTAGGTATAAAAAAACTTAATTATTTACGAAATTAATTAAAATTGAGTCCAATTTCAATTAACCTATCTATCTGTAAACTAGTAAATTAAAATTTACATATTATGCAACACATTTTACCTATGAGATAAAATTTTATGATATTATGTTTTTAGGAAAGATTGCTATTATCAGTGCTACCGGAACATGTAGCTGTGAAAATGAGAGCCGATTTGGGACTCATTGATACACAATTTAAAAAAATTTACATGTCAAGGCATGAAAATGTAAGGTAGGAAAGAAATTACGTACAAAATCAATGTTTACAGAATTTAAATGTACTTATGTCCTAACACTTATTTCCGTTTACAGCATTTTATATGCAGACATTGTAGGATTTACGGCTATCTCTTCTACATACTCAGCTCAAGATCTTGTGGCAATACTTAATGAGCTATTTGCTCGATTTGATCGGCTTGCAGAGGTAAATAGACAATAACAATAAAATAAAAATATATTTTCATAAAAATTTTAAGTATTTACCACATTTCTTTTGTTTAGAAATATCAACAGTTGCGTATAAAAATTCTCGGTGATTGCTACTATTGTATCAGCGGTGCTCCCGTGGAAAGACCGGACCATGCAGTGCTATGTGTGCACATGGGTTTATCTATGGTTAAAGCTATAAAGTGAGTTCTCATACAAACATTATAATATAAATTATAAAAAAGGTTTGTAGGCAATGGTTTTTAGTTCAAAAAATGGTAACTATACTTGCATTGTATTTATTAAAAAGGTACGTACAACGAATAACGAATTCCCCCGTGGATATGCGAGTCGGCATTCATACTGGGGCAGTGCTTGCCGGAGTACTGGGTCAGCGACAATGGCAGTTCGATGTATATTCCCGGGATGTAGAATTGGCAAATAAAATGGAGAGCAGTGGAATGGCCGGGTAAGTTTAGTACACACACGTACACGTTACTATTTAGTAATCTGGGGTATTACGTTATGTTGTCAATTAGTTCAACATTGCGGGTTTTGTTTTCGTTACAAATAGTGATTGATTTATCATGTAATTAATCTTGCTTCATCAGTACAACACTTATAACATAAAACAATTTAACGGAGACCTGCCTTTATTATGTGAAACAGGCGAGAAATAAATTAATAATCATTCCTGAATGAAATTTAAACGCGTGAAACTGTAGAATGATTGGGATAATTGCGTTTTGATGAGTATTCATTCAATTTTAAAAATCGGAATGTCAATCTAATATAGATTTGTATATAAATTAAAGTAATGTTAACTATTGTTTTTTCATCCTCAACCACATTTAACATTATTATCTACTGACATAGCACAATACATAAACAAGGAATAAAATAAATCTGGTTTTAATACTTTAAAAACCACAGTTCGAAATAAATTATCATACAATATCATGTGCATTCTATCAGATAATCAATTTCACTATTTCGTGAAAGCTGACCTCCCCTTATTCATTAGTGGAAGATTGTTAGATATACGTATGTCAGCTGATATTTTCAACAGATAGCTTAAGCTTTCTCTGTGAAAACGTGAGCTGTTATTGATTGAAAAGTAAATTTAAATGCTGCAGTTGATTTAAAATTTACAAACAGTGTTTTTTTTACGGTAATTGCATTTAGTAAGTTGAAAGTAAGATAATTTATTATGGATACTATAATAGTTAAGTGCAATAAGAAATGTATAACATCATTATCTCTATTCAATACAATTTTAAGTACATCGTTAAGCAGAGATAATACATTCTTCCGTGTTCTGTTATGCGGAAGAGTTTAATGAAATTCTATGGAGATAATTTGGTGTCTCCATAATGTACCCGGAATGAGGGCGTATGAGAAAAAGATGGCTCTCATATTGGCAAATTGACCGCGGCTGTACATTGACCTTGACCTCATCTTGCGGGACTCTCCGCTATAAGTAGCGTAAGCTGTCAATAACAGATGTATTGAAGGGAAGTAGGTACATCAACGCTCGGAAATTATCTATCAGGCGCATACCTGTAGCGTTCATTTCCATTTGCAATTTTAACCGGTGGCAGAGCAGTAACGTTCAATGTGCTCGTTACTTTTTCATAAGTGAAGCATTAATATTGGTCGTTTTATTGCAAAATAAAACAAACTTACGCCATTTACATTCCCTTTTTTTACTTGACGATTTAAGTTATGGGTACTAATCTTGAATAGTTTTAGGATAAAGCGAGATTAGAAGGAGAAAGAGACCTTTTTTGCAATGAAATAGAGAGTACTATACTATCTAATTCGTTGCAAAAAAAAAGAAAAACAATTTTGAATAAGTGTTAACGTGTGAAAATTTCCCAGTTGCACTGTGCTCATGTTAATAAACAATCTTGCTTATTAGATTGATTTATCTTCTTATAAAATATCTATTAAGTACACTTTTGTTTATTTATATTTTGAATAAATTAAGTATTCTTGTTTATCTCTACAAATGGAATTTTCTAGATGACTATTAATTTGACCATAATATCAATCCAACTTTCAAGCGTCCTCATCTTCACTTCTAATTAGATATTTATTTTTATCACGATTTTTATCTGTTTCAACAAGCCAGAAATGCACTTATCCCTCTTTTGTATGTACTTACATAACAAAGAGGGACAAGTGGGGCCATTATAATGAACTAATTGAAACCGCGAGTCAATTCTTTTGTAATATAAATTATTACAAAAATAGATACAAAGGCATCAACAATCTCTCTGACAATTATTGTGCTTGAAATTTGAATTCATCTCTAACAATGTATGTAGTTACATTTGGAAGTTCTAATCCAGATGGTATTAAAAGTGAAAGTTTCGTAGACGCGTGCACGTGTCGGAAGTGACGCTCAGTTTCCTGAACGACGAGTTTGAAGTAGAGCCCGCACATGGCGAGCGCCGCGAGGAGATGCTGCGGCAAGCGGGGATCAAGACTTACTTCATTGTTCGGGTACTTCTAACTTAATCCTATCAGCTATTATTGACTCGTTATAAAGCACAGTGATAATAAATTAATTCTATATACTACTATTAAAGTTTTCATTTTTGTATGCCTACAAATTTATCAAGACTGAACTTCCTTGTAAACAGGATAAGCACTTTTAATAAAATGATTATATTAATTAGCTAATCACTAATTAGTATAAGTAGATTGCTACATTTCAAGGCCTACTCCGTACCTTTCCTACCTATTTTTCAATAGGTGAATTCGACAACATAAAATTAGACAGATGCAATGCATAACGTTACAGATTATTGTGTAAATACAATTATTAATATTACATATAGTTCTACTTGATCATTTGTAGGTATATTTGAGTATAACCCGTAAAAAATAACCGTTCGGAGCAATTGAAAATTGCTTTTACAGTAACGATCCTGATGTTATCTACTTGACAAACAGACGCTAATGATGGTAAAACATTTACAGTTCAAGGGGAGCGAAGAAAAATGTATCGAAGGCGAGGCGGGTGGAGGCGACTGGCCCGACGTTCTCTCCGACCTCAAAGACGACGATGAGGACTCGGTAAGTGCACTCGTACCGTCCCCGCCCCTCTCCAGATCGGCTATATGGGACACTGGGGCACTAGGCTCCGGCCCTTATTAGCCTACTTAGTGCTAGTTTACTTGCTGTAATCGAAATATCATTTTTCACTAATATAGCTAGCAGGCTCCTATCTATTAGTGAGACCATTCGACCGTCGCGCGTCGCTTGTAAAACATTATGTAGATGCTTCGTTCATTATTCGTAGGTTCTTTCCCCGCAAGATGAAACACAGGTCAGCGAAGAGATGAAAATCCACGCTATGTTGCAAGAGGAACTGGTTAACCGCGATGACGACAAGTATGTTGATCTTATTAACACTTTCATGACTATTTATTTTCATTATTATCAGTTTAGCGAAAAAAATAATTATATTATGTGGTTATAGACTTAAAATAAAATCAACACTCATAAATCTACTGGTAATTACCACATTTCCAGTAGATTTATGAGTGCCTCTGCACATTAATCGAACTCAATTATTATTACCACAGGGAGCTCGCGGACGGGACGACCCTCTGTTTAACTTTCAAAGACAACGAGGTCGAAAGTGGTTACGCGCAGCGCGGCAACTCGTACCCGCAGGCGATCGGAGCCCCGCCGATGATAATCCTGCCCGCTTTAACGCCTATTATCACATTCGCTGTTCCCAGCACTTTGACTTTCCAAGCCTTTTACATCGCACTTATTATAGAAGCCTGCGCTCTCAATATATTGTATCTCATCGTTTTCCGATGCGCCCAGTATAAGGTTCCACTGAATTTTATATTTGTATTTTATCATTATTCCTAATTTTAAATTTGGATAATCATTTATCATATAAATGTATTATTTTTCAGAATAAGAAGATTCCTACTTATTGGAAGTTAGCATGCGGATTGCTAAATATCGCCGTATTCGTTTCTCTAAACATTATCCCTTTGGTAAGTATTGAGCCCTATATTCAAGATATATAAACTCGTACTAATTCACGGAAACTGATATTTGAATGAAATTTTACGTTATGTGCATTCTCACTCTGCTTGATTGGGCATAACAAAATATTGTCGGTTATCTGTACCGCTACCTATAGGCTCTATTGCGCGTGATAGTGCAGTAAACCTTTCTAATGTTGTTGTCTGAAGCAGCACCAATGTAATAATCAAAATTATCATCTATCTCGGTGTAAAATATTATTCATTCATTCATTATTCATTCATCGACTTTTAAGTTTAATATTAGTAGGTAGGTAATATGAATTACGTGATAATGTTCTATTTGCATTTGGTTTAAGCGTTATATTGAAATTATTAGTGTTTTACTTTTCTAGTTCAAGGAAATAAATCGTTAAAATTATAGGTGTTGAGGGATTTTAAATAAGCAAGTAAAGCATTTATAAACCAATTCATTTTATCGTAATTACTACTCGATTTACATTTAATATAATAAGCGGCCGAATGGATTTCTGGCAAGTCTACGTTTACTTTAAATAATTAAATAAAGTTAGGAGGTTTTGTATGTTGCGGATAAAAATCGTAAGAAATTCGTTATCTAACCACAACACAGAACAATTTAACACGATTACATTAGTTCCACACATGACTTTCAATGTAATTTTTTATAACTTTAAATGCTTTATTAAGTATCTTTAAAAAAATCAATCATTAAGTGGGGAGAATATAATTTATAATCAAATATGTCTATACAAATATTATAAAGAGGAAAGGTTTGATTTTTTGTTTGTTTGTATGAATTGAATAGGCTCCGAAACTACTTGGCAGATTTGAAAAATTCTTTCACTGTTGGAAAGCTACATCATTTCTGAGTGACATAGGCTAGGTTTTATCCCGGAAATCCCACGGGAACGGGAACTATGCGGGTTTTTTTTGAAAACGCGGGCGAAGCCGCAGGCGGAAAGCTAGTAATTTATAACTTGCTTTCGCTTTTAACTTATACATGTCTTATTAAAAGTCACATTCATTATTATATCGGGATCCTATTATTAATTTAAGAATACGTTAATTATTTCACAACATATATATCACTTATTTAAATTAACTTCTTTATCAACGTTGTCAGACAGCTGTGAAATATTATTTATCTATGCAGATTCTTTGCGGCCATATCGAGAGCAACCTAGAAGACGAACAATTGAGCCCCAAAAATGTGGAAATGGTGAAAAATCAGCGTTGCTTACACTCCTCCTATTATTATCACGTAAGTATTTAATTTTATTATTAAACCTAGTAAATAATGGAAATTAATATATTATTCGGTATACACTACAACTGACTTTTTTTAGTTCAAAGCAAAAATTCTGAAATAAAATATTAAATGATACAAATTTTTCAATGTTATACGTGGCATGTTAGCATTCAAAAAGCATTGTTGTCGTAGTGGTTATTGTTTACGACGTATTATTTTCAAGTTGTATTCGTTATAAAATATATGGCACTGGCAATTTTTGTACCGGGATAGAAATGTATGAGTTTTATTTATATGTATTTGTATATGTGACATTATGAATGAATAACACCACCCCTCGACTTCTGAATGATACTAGTTTCTACCGGTGGTTTCTCTCATAATATATGTACACATTTCAAGCTAAATCTACTATTTGTCTACCAAATCACAGCCAATTCTCAAACTTATACATAGATCGGCTTTATTGTACTCAAATGAGTATAATTTTTACATGGGACTTATTTAAATGCTTAATTAATCAGTGGTTATTAATTTGACGCAAACTTATCACCAAAACTATGTAGTATGTATGTATTTATCATGTACTGTGTTAGCAGGTAGCTAACTTTCTTCACGGGTCATTCATTAGCACTCTTTCACTTTAACTTCAATGTGAATACCATATGAATATAAAATTTTATTTTTGATTACAACATCTTTTAACCAACTATATACAATGTTGTATTGAATATTTGGCCTTTTTAACCGACGACGCAGACCAGAGGCGGCTCGTGACAAAATTTTATGGGTGTTCACTTGAAATAAAACACTGAAAATACATGGTGTAAATCAGTACAATTTATTAAAAAAAAATTACTTATAAAGGAAATGCATACGTTTTTCTTTTTGGTGTGCAAAAATATCTATAACTTTTTTGTGAAAGTTAAAGCAATTTGAAATGCACCAAAAAATACGACACAATCCATTATCCTTCGTAAAATATGTCTGTTTTCATCGACACGGTCATTGAACTCGCGTATTGACTTTCGGTACGCGGAATCTAGTGCTTTACGAATGTCTTGTCGTCCGATAGACGCCAATTGCAGTTCATTCAACAAATGGTACCGAGATTGTGAATGTTTTCATGTTTTTTCATCTTGATTGAAAGATGAGCTAAGTCGTCAACGCCCGTTTCAGTCCAAGCACTCTCACCTCCGCCGGCCGCGCCCGCTTTAAATAAAAGACACGGAAAACAAAATAGTTTGTTGCTTTCATCACAACCACACAACCACGGTGTTTTCACATATTGTTCAGATTTAAACACACGCGTATATGTTTTCGTTTTTGTCGTACATTTTTGCGTAAGATCAGGTAGCGGTCCCTTAGCTTTACATTCAAGCCGAATTTGTAACGTTTTATCACACTTTTTAATGAACGCCACATTATAATTATTGTTCATTTTAACACTCACAAGTAATACTGATAACTACATGCTATTTCAACACGTATTTTATAATTTTAATTAGAAAATTGCATGAATCGCGCGCGTGCATTGAAGTTGACTCGAGTATTTGTTTATATTAAAGAAGTGGAAACTGGCAACGTCGCGCCGCGCGCGCAATCACTGTCCTGCCGGGCGGTAAAAACGAACCGGCAACGTTTGCAGGTGCGGCGCTCCGAATTTTGCTACTTTTCCATAGAAAATCTTTTGTTTCACGCGCAGGGCTCTGGCAAAACCCTCTCTTTCACTCCTATTGGATTTCGTATTAGGAAATGTACTAAATCTTTTTTCATTGGAGCGCAATCGTGAGCGCACTTCTTCGCGCGTTACATAATACAGTAGGTATTATACAGGTGTATGGGATGATGGAATGATGGATATATTCATTGGTATTAACAGTAGTTTTAAAGATTACGATTGATTTTAAATTAAGGAGTATGATTTTATTATAATTATTTATGGGAGTTCACTGCACCAGCGCTCCTTAGGGCGAGCCGCCTCTGACGCAGACGTTCCCAAAACCACGAAAGATTCTCATTTGAATATTGTTTTTTTTTTCTTTTTATTTCAATGCCATGATTGTCAAGGCTTCGCTACGGTATAGCGAATGTGGCGAGTCAAATTGTTCTATTCGTTAAAATGACAAAGATATATCCATACTTTCTTAAAACTTTCCCATTTATATACACGTGCGGCAAATCCGCAAAACAAAGTTTTTCTATAGCTCATCTATGTATACTTCTGGTACAGAAGCTGCATTACGGCCAAGTATCATCATACTCCGTTAAGTGGATACATAATATGTAGTTTTTTTTCTTGAAAGAGTAACAACCATACATCTATCCTCACAAGCTTTCGCGTTTAGGTATATTCAAATTCAAATCATTAATTGCATACCAATACATTTATACCTACATGTTTAAACTATCCTATCTCTCAAGTTGGATCAAACTGCATATAGTGTGCGAATTTTATTATAATCGGTTAAGTGGTTTAGGAGTCCATTGAGGACAAACATTGTGACACGAGATTTATATATATATATTAAGATTAGTAATGACTGCACTTATAAGTAGTTCGTTTTCCGTGTCAGAGTAACAGACATACATCTTTCCTCACAAACTTTCGCGTTCATATTAGTAGATAGGCACTTGACGCTATAAAACAACCATATATGTAAATATAATTCACTGGCCTGGTTTGACTGGCCGGTTGCCTTGGTTGGTAGCACGTTGGTAGAGACCCTGCCTTCCAAGCCACTGGTCGTGGGTTCGATTCCCACCCGGGGCAAATATTTGTGTGATGAACGTAGATGTTTGCTCTGTGTCTAGGTTTAATTATCTAGATAAGTATTTATTTATAATTATATATGTATGTTTATCAGCCATTTGGTTTCCATAACACAAGCGAAAGCTTAGTATGCAATAGCTTTACCGCGGCAGTCCCCGAGTGCCACACGTCTTTTTATTTATTCAGATGGGTGTCGGAGTAGCCTGCAGCGTGCTATGGGTGCGTCCGCTGCGCGAGGGCTACCGCGTGTTCATGCTGCTATGTGTGGCGGTCGCGTACGCGCTGCCAGCGGTGTTGTACCCGGCGTTGCTTACCCGATACCACCTGCCTTATGATCCCTTTGAACATCTTAATGTGACGGCCTTCAATGATACTATGGTGCTCGATTTCATGTTAGTGAGATTTTTTTGATTTATTTAATCGGGTACCTGTTTAATGCGCTTTACGTAACATTGCATTTGCTTAAGCCTTAACACATTGTGAGGTTTGAAACCTCAATGTCTTATAAGTTGGTTAGAATCTGAAGTCTAAACAATTGGATACATATAATGAAAATCTTTACCTGACAGTTCGTTCGTTGACGTGTTTTTCGTAAATTTAATAAAATTTACATGGAATCTTTAATTTATTTCAGGTCCCAGGTTCACGCTACACGACACATAATAATGCTGTTTATTGTAATCATCGGGTTGATTATTTATCACAGATATGTAAGTATTACTACGAGTTATTTCCCTTATTGATATCTACAACTAATATTGTTCAGTGAAAATTATAATTCAATTTATTTGCATAAATCATATCTATGTAGCCACCGAAATATTACCCAATTATAGTATTATATTAGGTATATCTGTGCCTTAATACTGACGCTTTACGTTAATAAGCTCTTCCACATAGTTCGTAGAATGTGCTAGTATAATTGATGTAGACGTGAACCACTTCAGGGAATAAACTTGTTATAATGACTTACTTGGCGTTGTGGCTTGTGGGTACTTATCTAATAGGATTTATAGCAGCACTTTTGTATTATCCAATTAATAATACGAGCTTTATTGATCTTGAGTAGTGATATACTTTTGTTATACAATTAAAAATATCTGTATTTAGGTATTTATATTAATCCACATGCCAATATACAGCATTTAAAAGATCTGAATAATAATTAAACATCAAAATATACAAACGACCAACAATCGAAATATTTAAGCTTCCAGAGACCATAATGATCGGAACTTATTTACACACAAAGACCAAACTATCCATTATATTGATTAAACATAACCATCAAATTCTCTTTAGAATTATCTTTCTGTTATATTGAATAACATCAATCTTCATATATTTTTATATTTTGCCTTCTGGGTTCTGGCAGTATCGTCAGCGACATCCTGGGCCATATCATAGCATAACACATAATCAGAGGCGGCTCGCCCTAAGGAGCGCTGGTGCAGTGAACTCCCATAAATAATTATAATAAAATCATACTCCTTAATTTAAAATCAATCGTAATCTTTAAAACTACTGTTAATACCAATGAATATATCCATCATTCCATCATCCCATACACCTGTATAATACCTACTGTATTATGTAACGCGCGAAGAAGTGCGCTCACGATTGCGCTCCAATGAAAAAAGATTTAGTACATTTCCTAATACGAAATCCAATAGGAGTGAAAGAGAGGGTTTTGCCAGAGCCCTGCGCGTGAAACAAAAGATTTTCTATGGAAAAGTAGCAAAATTCGGAGCGCCGCACCTGCAAACGTTGCCGGTTCGTTTTTACCGCCCGGCAGGACAGTGATTGCGCGCGCGGCGCGACGTTGCCAGTTTCCACTTCTTTAATATAAACAAATACTCGAGTCAACTTCAATGCACGCGCGCGATTCATGCAATTTTCTAATTAAAATTATAAAATACGTGTTGAAATAGCATGTAGTTATCAGTATTACTTGTGAGTGTTAAAATGAACAATAATTATAATGTGGCGTTCATTAAAAAGTGTGATAAAACGTTACAAATTCGGCTTGAATGTAAAGCTAAGGGACCGCTACCTGATCTTACGCAAAAATGTACGACAAAAACGAAAACATATACGCGTGTGTTTAAATCTGAACAATATGTGAAAACACCGTGGTTGTGTGGTTGTGATGAAAGCAACAAACTATTTTGTTTTCCGTGTCTTTTATTTAAAGCGGGCGCGGCCGGCGGAGGTGAGAGTGCTTGGACTGAAACGGGCGTTGACGACTTAGCTCATCTTTCAATCAAGATGAAAAAACATGAAAACATTCACAATCTCGGTACCATTTGTTGAATGAACTGCAATTGGCGTCTATCGGACGACAAGACATTCGTAAAGCACTAGATTCCGCGTACCGAAAGTCAATACGCGAGTTCAATGACCGTGTCGATGAAAACAGACATATTTTACGAAGGATAATGGATTGTGTCGTATTTTTTGGTGCATTTCAAATTGCTTTAACTTTCACAAAAAAGTTATAGATATTTTTGCACACCAAAAAGAAAAACGTATGCATTTCCTTTATAAGTAATTTTTTTTTAATAAATTGTACTGATTTACACCATGTATTTTCAGTGTTTTATTTCAAGTGAACACCCATAAAATTTTGTCACGAGCCGCCTCTGCACATAATAACAACTTCACCTAGAATTATCGCATCTGTTTTTATCGTTTTCTTATTTCTTTCTTTGCAATGTTCTGTGTGTTTCTCATTTTTGTCAGTTGTTATAAGTTTTAAGCTATTGCATAGCTTCTATCGCGGGCCTTGAGCGCGGGGACTGAATCCAGAAATTCCGTAACGAAAAAACCTCACGCTCCCCATTCCGACGGGCGCGGAGGTGTGGCTTGAAGGCATAGCATGCTTTACCGCGGCAGTCCCAGAGTGCCTCACGTCTTTTATTGTTTGTCTATCCCTATGTCTAAACTCCGAACCCACCAAATATTGCACTAATTCCACTTAGTGGGAGTCGTTAGAACGCGCGCGGTATTCCCGCGGCGCTCGCATGCGCGGGCAGGCGGAGCAGGCGCGCGAGCTGCGGCGCCGCAACGAGGCGCTCGTGCACAACGTGCTGCCGCCGCACGTGGCCACGCACTTCATGGGCGCGAGGCACCACCATCGCGATCTGTATAGCCAGAGTTATGCGGAGGTCGGCGTGCTGTTCGCGTCTATGCCCAATTTTACAGGTATTGGAATTGATATTTTAGTCCTGTAGGATTCAAATTTTTGAACTTTAAACTTATATTTTTTTTTAAAATAGCAAAAATGATGAAAGATTACGGTTTATTACTCATCGAGCTCTGCTTCACTGACGCCATGGTATCCAAGTAGGTAGGAAAATGTCTAAATTGGCGACGTTGGCAACCCAAATAGCCAAGTGAGGATACAAACTACTTGAATATGTAGCCAGTTCAGTCGCCATGGCGTCTTAATGAGACAGAGCCCTAAGAGAAAGAATTTATATGTTACTTTTTATACTAGTTTTGTCGTCTTGATACCGTATTACTACAATACTGTAGCGCCTGAAAAATTAAAGCACATAAACAACGTTCGCGTTAGGTTTTCATTTGTAGGGCTACCATTAATTTACATACATAAATAATATGTCTTCGTGAGGCTAGAATTAAATTATGAATCATAATTGACGACAGATTGATATCTCGTGTTCGTGTTTTACATCACGCGTGAGCTTTTGAGTTCCTTGTTCAAAGAATGCGCACAGATTTACAAATGGACTACTTATGTCATTTTAGTAATTTGTAAAACTATTTCATTTTTTTAATTATGTCTCTATTTTCAACATATTCTTATTTACAGTATTGATTCTTCTAACAATATATTTTGGATTTTCAAAATTTTATTCATAGATATTCTATAAAATAAAGTTATTTGTTAATTTGATTTTCAAATAAAATAGTTCAATACATATTATATTTACCTACAATATATCCGCATTGAATAATTATACGAGATACCTTCCCTATCTGACTAATTTATTCGAGCTGGAACTATATAGTTCTTTTATGTGAACCTGGAAGTAAACAAAAAACTTATTACAATGAGCTTACGCACCAAAGTTTACATATATGCTATTTAAAAATATATAAGGAAACTACACCATTATAGTTACACATTTATCAATACACTATATAGCCCAAATTATTTAAAAAACAAGTAAATTTAACCCTGATGTTTTCGGAAAAGAAAGCTCAAAATTATTCACTATTATTAACTCCGAAACACTTTACCTGTTACAGAGTTTTACTCAGAAGAAACGGTCAACAATCAAGGCCTAGAATGTTTACGGTTTCTCAACGAAGTTATATCGGATTTTGATCTCGTAAGTATCTGTTTTTAATAAACACATCTAAAAATACTTCAATAGTCTCACTTTAGAGACGTACGTAAGCCGTATAAAATGCTGTTCATGTTGACTAAATATAGATACTAAGATGTATGTATCACAATGAACTTACTGGGCTGTTTTAATGAATGACGTTCCTGAGGTAATCTATAATTGCAGATTAAATAGAGAAAATATTTAAATGTTTGTAGGTTTGCTTGTTGTTAACATACACAAACTAGGTACCTGCTTAAATTATTTTGCAAATTGTTTAACCAGTAGATGCAGTATGAGACTTATGCATACAATTGATACTGTACGAAAATATATCTATATGTGTCTATCTTTAAAAGTCTATTAAATTCAAAAAAAAAGATTAACAATAAAAATATATGCATGGGCATCTTCACCCTGACTTTTAATATGCAACAACTACTAAGTTAACTAATGTGGAATGTCATAAGCTTAAACACGTATGTATTGTATGTAATGTGAGAATGAAGTTGTTTATTTGTAATTATTATGCGTTATCGACGACAGTAGTTGTGTGCTGCATGAATCAATTAAATGAGAAACAAATTCCACGAAAGTTTCCAATGCCTGTCCAATGTACGTGAGCAATATAATTTTCCTATGACCTCATAAATATTGTATAAAAAAATATTTATTTACTTATTTAACACATAATGTATAAGATAATGTAATATAAAAATAACACACAAGCACATACGTACGAAAAAGCGGCCTTATTGCTCAAAAGCAATATCTTCCAGGCGTCAATTTCTTCCGATTAAGAAGTTATTGCAAAATCGTATAGATTTTTATATAATGTTTATGTGCTTTTTTAAATCTTCTATTTATATTTTCTTTCAGTTACTCGAAGATTCAAAATTCAGCAAGGACATAATTAAAATAAAAACGATTAGTTCCACCTACATGGCGGCATCCGGCCTAAACCCTTCGCGACAAATGCAGGTTTGATTTTTGCTTTATATTGAATCGAATATTTCCACTCTGAATCTCAAGAATAATTCTTTTTAAGAAAGAATGCGTATGTTTTTTCTGTTCATCAGAATTCAAAGAAAAATGATTAGGATAGGATTGATACTTCCACTGAAAATAATAATAAAAAGTACAAAACAATAATCATATTTCACAAAAATCTTTGTTTAGGTCAACGTCCGATTTCGTTTCAGTAATTATTCATAATTCGTTTTGCCATTTTAGGCAACTTTCAACAATCTTTTGTTTTATATAAAGTGCTGTAATTATTTTTGCATTAGTGACGAGCGAAACTAAGAATAAATCGTTCTATGTGTTCTCTGGAACGCGTCGATACACATCATTATGTATTTTGCTTTTATTTAATGTAAAAAGCCGTCCATCGAGTTTGTATCTGCATAAAACAGCTAATCAAAAATAGGTATAATAAAATTTTAGAATAAATTGATTTTTGTAATTCTTTTTACTTTATATAAGATTCATTATAATATATTATAATAGTTATTTTGGAACACAGTGAGTATTGTGTTGTGTACTCAAAATAGATTAGTTAGGAAATGAATTTTATAACTGTGAAACATTATATGACTTTGAGCTTTTTTAATAGGTAGATAGGTATGTCGTAAATTACAAATTTAAAATTTAACCTATTCCAACAAATATTTGAACAAGGATATTTTTTATTTGAACGATCTTTCTGCATGAATATTAATTTATTTTAATGTGACAAAAATAAAAATGCTTACCGTCTAATTTTTGTTTTGTAAAATACATTTGCCATGCGTACGAAGTTTTTTTTTTTGTTTAAAGCCATCTGACGGTATTCTGGTACGTTGGGCGCACTTGGCTTGCCTGGTGGAGTTTGCGTTAGAACTGCAGCGTGTACTGGCTGCTATAAATGAGCAATCGTTCAACCATTTCGTGCTTCGTATGGGAGTGAACCACGGGCCCATCACAGCTGGGGTCATTGGTGCTAGGAAACCACATTACGATATATGGGGCAATACCGTTAATGTCGCATCTCGGATGGAAAGCACGGGAAAGGCTGGATGCATACAGGTATTATTTTCATCGAAATTGTATTGTATTGTTTTGAAGTATCCTTTATTTTACGTGTCTACAAAGTTGTTTTTTGCATTTAATATAATGGATTACGTGATAATTACTAAACATACCTAACGATTTCATTATGAATTAAACTAAAAGGCCACTTGAAAGTGATAATAATAAAAAGGAAGAGTACAGTGTAGTACAATAACAATATTATGTATATTAGGATCGTCCGGTTGAAATTCGACCTTCTAACGACTCTCACCTGCGTTCCACTGCATATGTATATCACAATTAAATTACATTCGACCAAACAGTGTACCTAGATACTTAATATGAAAACAACGACATGTGTATCATTACTTTGAATATGCATAATAGAGTGTAAATGTTAATTCATACAACAATTTTATCTGATCTATCTTAACTGTTATAATATATAATTATGAATAACTAATAAGCATATATTTACGTGTACATCGGTGGTAATTGTTAAAAATATGTAATGACGATTCGAAAGTGCTTAAAAGAAGTCTAATTGAATAAATAAATGTTTGAGTTTGAGTTTACATCGTGGTATAATTAACGTGGAGTAAAATATTACGACAATCGTAGGTGACCGAAGAAACATGTGAGATCCTACAAAAGTTTGGCTACTATTTCGAACAACGTGGTTTGGTGGCTGTAAAGGGCAAAGGGCAGCTGATGACTTACTACTTACAAGGCAAACATGACGCACCCCCACCGCATACTGAATGCCCAACGGTAAAGTATTCTATTATTACGAAGCCCTATAATTATAATGCATGTCTTTTTAATTACGTTCTCTTCAATTTTATATCAAGAAAATGTAAATTTATTTCAGATTTTTGTATTTATTTGAGCTAACCAGCTTCTGAATATCAATAGATCGTAAATTAACTATAATAGAATACGGGATGTTAATTATTGTAATTTTATGGAATTAACTTATTGATAATAATCTACTGTTGTTTTAATATGTATCTCTTCTAATCTAATCTTTTATATTCCATACTTTTTAAATTTTAGTTCAAAATATCGATAGTTTGATATGTAATTGCATATCGCAGTCGATCAAATTACAACATTTTACTTGCAAAACGAAATCAGCGGCATAATTTATATTGTCACGCGCTCTTTAGCAAAGCAACAAGCGTTATAACTATTATGTTCATTATAATTTTCTTTACAACACCATCAAACTCTGGTAGATAGCTATCACATGTTAAGATCAAATTTCACACTAGCGTCAACTCCAATTTATTTCACCAAAGCGTTTTATAATTCTCGCGTTCAACATTTGATAAATGTTGCTAGCTTGGCCACACTCAACGTGTTGGAGCATCCCTTTATTATTTCCAGATCAACACACAAACAAATCAAATCAAAATAATTATTTGCATGAATTGCGGTGAATCATGAATGAACATGTTATTAATATAGCTTCTACTTTTAAATAATATTAATTCTATTTCAATTTGACCCTCACATTGGAAAGCATTGAGCTCGTTTGCCTTCTTGATATTAAAAAATAAAAACTTAAGAATATGTGTTATTGAAGTGTCATCCTTTAAGTAGGCAATAACATGATATTATAAACGTATTAAATGAAAAGAATACATAAGCAATCAAATGAAGTATTACTGTACATTAGATGTTATTGAAGGTATCGTCAGTAATTCAATATCTAGACTGCAGTTGTGTCATGGCCGTAAGACCTTGTCTGATGCGCTTAATCTATGAAATTGTTTTTCAGATATCAATATTAGATATCTACCTATTAAACGAAAAAGTGAAAACATTTTATTTTATCGGAACAACCAAAAAAAAAATTCGAATTTAACTAATATCTAGACATCCTAGCCAAATTAATAAAAGCAATGGTAATAATAATCTTAAACATATTGTGGAGATGAAAAAAAATGTCTTTGAACCAAAAATATGTAGCTATTTTATTTCACGACCTTAAGAACCAGTATACGATTACAAACAAACAATTGCGCAAGTTTTAGTTATGAAGTTAATTGAGTTTGATTCGCAGTGATTTCACGGACGACAGAGGAATACAAGAAGATTGCACGTTGGATTCGATCTTGACAGTCTACCCGGACAGGCCGACCTGTTATGTCGCCCTGTCTGGATAGATAGTCGTGATCGATTTCCATATTCTTCCAGCCAGACTCATACAGAAGACTTATAAGATATACATATGTTCTAGATTAAGACAAAACATTTCATAATCTATATATGACATGAGCAGTGTTTTTATTTTTAATTTATACCTTCTTAAGTTTAATGTATTAACAACTTCAGCTACTGATAAGTGTGTCCCATAAAAACACATGGCCTCGTTCATTTGTTTGCAATAAACATATAAAATTTTGTGTAGAATTTATTTTCATATAGGTATCCAACAACAAACATTTATATATTTTATATTGTCAGTACTTATCCCTTTATATTATTATTTATTTATATATATTTGTATTGGTATAGATCGATGAAACACCAGAGGCTAACGCCAGCGATGCGCTGTTAGCAAACGGAAGCGCTTCCGCGGCGCCGCAGACGCTCGACGAGGGAGATGCCCAAAGACCGTTACTGCCTTAAACATTATTTGTATGAACCGAATACTCAAACAATACTTAATTTTAAACACTTATTATCAAACAAATCACAATAATACATTTTATTAGTGTTGTCCTGTATTAAAATACTGCAATATTAAGTACCTATTTGGAAGTAACCACTTAATCACAGTCTAATTATTATCTCTTTATTTGTTAAGTTGTGAATTTCGTATTGGTATAATATTATGTTTTCTAGCAAGTTTTGAAATGAGTAACGTTTGAGTATTCGGAGTCGCACTGGATAATCACTTTGTCGCAAATCTAGATGTAATTTAATCTATGACTTAACGAAACCCTGTTGTGAGTGAACTAAATACGAAACTATCTTCGTCACATACTTTTTAATAAAATAAAAAAAAAACTTGTTTAAAAGTCATCTAAGCAGCATTACATGTGAATTAAAAAAATTACAGTGAAGAGACCATAGTGACATGACGCATAATATTTAATACCTATGCACGCAAATGATACGCAATGTAAAATCTGTGTGAGAACATTTTATTTATTATTTTAAGGAAGTAAACATAAGAAAAGAGTGTAGGTAATATTGAAAATATAAATGGAATCGATACGTATGCCAAAGTAAAAAATTTCAACTTTGGGGTACATTGGCACTGTACTTCCTTCTGATTGTAAGCATACACGTAAACTTAAATAGTGTAGGCACTTAGTAAAATATTTTCGCATAGTTCTTCAGTAAATTGAATAAACAAATTGGTGTAATAATTTATTCAAATATCAGTTAACGCATAATTATTGTATAGATTATTAGAAAACGAAACATTGAACAACATATAGACTCATTAAACACGAATAAATATCACGATAATTTAAGAGATAAACGATACTATTTATATCTTAAAATTTATTTATTTTTAATATCTTATTAATACAAATATGACTGAAATTATGAGCTAAATGATATTTCTCACTATAGAAGGAATATTTTAGATTATTTTACGGGTAATTTAAATCTTACATTTATTTGTGTGTATTATTATTAAAATATTTCAAACATACTGTAAGAATACTTAAATCGGTGTCATCGTTGTTTATAAGTTAGTTATGGATGCTGTCGAGTATTACTTCATAAGATGCGACGAAATATTATTATGCAGTCATGCGTGCGCCCGGATATGCGAATCGCTCATAAGTAACTTTCATTTTGCGGATAAATCTGTAATCGGTGTTGCCTCATCTTCATCGTATACAAATAGGTAGCTATATTGTGATATTCATACTAGGAATTAGCTTATTATTAAATCACGTCTAGTTGGTATTCATTTTAACGCGTATTTAAAGTAGAAGATGTTACTTATAAGATAAATGTCATCGCATTAGTGCTGTTAGATTGTTTTAGAGACGTGCTTTTCATAATGATTCGCCTAGACATTCTAGCCTAAGTGTATGTAGAAAGTAGTTTTTAGTTAAAAAGTGCCGTAACAGACATTAATTATGTTTTATAAATAGATATATTGAAACTTATCTAAACGCTTGAATTTTATATTATTATCTGATATAAGTGTACAAAAGGTTTTTGATGGTGATACTGTAGCTATAGTTGCTGTACTAATCTTAGTACTGTTTAGATAATTTTATTTATTCTGTAGTAATTATACACTATCCTGTGATTTGTGATTACTTATTAACATATAATTTTTTACATATTTTAGCTCAAAAGTTTAAAGGTTTAACCTTGATAGCTAAATCTGTACTGAAATTCTTATCAGTAAATAAAGCAATATCTATCTACAAAAACTTTTTTATTCATTACCCCATATGTGTCCAAGACATAGGGGGCAACCCAGCTGGTGGTTCGCCTAATTATAAGCGACTCCCATATATGAATATCTTTGTAGCAAAATCAAGTGAAGTAAACCGCGAAAAATATTTTTTCATAAAACTTGAATAACTTAGAACACACAATGAGATTTTATCTTGATTTTATGATACTATAAAATTTTAAGAATACTCAATGTAAAAAGATTGATCCTTTTTTAACGAAACCAACTTGACTTGACTGTGAATATTTATTTGTCTAGAGGAATCTAATTATAGAACAATATTTTGATATTCGCATTCTCATTCATCAGAACCTATACTTACTACTTCCCGGTGACCTACAATCATACATTTTGGCGAAAACAAGGTTCACAGTACTACTTGCAAGTAAAGGTAAATATCCGATTATAATTATTAGCTTGTAACCGACCATGCGGAACAATGCAATTCCAACTAATACACAACGCAGGAGGAATAAGAATGTTCAAATGTTTGAACTTCGTATAAATGCATCATTTTTATATGTTGGAGTATTTTTAATTAATTTTTTATACCAACGCATAAACAACGGTGTTTTATAAGGTTGTAGTGTCTGTATGTGTGTAATGTGTGTTAGCGCCCGAATAGATGAACTGATCTTTTTTTTTCTTTAATAGGTGACTTAATGGGAAGTGTTTGAAGCTGTTTGTTGAACATAGTTCGGCCTCCAAAAATTTATTAAATATTTTTGTAAAACTTACTTAATATGGGTATCAACTATCAACTGAAAGGGGTTGATTAAGATAATACACTATGATAAATTTCAAATCCAATATGTCCTCATCCTCAACCAATAAAATAAGAAGGCGGGGATTATTAATTTTTGAGCACACAGTGCAAACAAAACATTAAGGCTACGCGCAGACATACAGCGTTCTGCGTTCCGCGTTCTGCGTTCTGCGTTCGTCAGTTCTGCGTTCTGCGTTCTAGCGCACACAGGAGCACGTTCAAGACATTTGCGTTCTATTTCGCGACTCTCCGCACGTGAAACATGTCTCTCGAAAGTTCATCTTCCGAAGATGAAGCCTTGCTTTTGTGGAGTCTAGAGGAGTCAAAAAAAAGTAGAAAATGTTGGGTACACCCTATCAACACGAAACGAGATGATATGGGAGAATTTAGTATTCTTATCCCTGAGCTGCTTCAAGATGAAGAGAGATTTTATATTTATTTTCGAATGTCAATAAATAACTTCAATGAGTTACACGACTATGTCAAATCTGAAATAGAAAAACAAGATACCAATTGGAGAAGACGGACCAGCCATAGCGAGAACGCGAGTTCTTTGTAATTCTGTACAGAGAACGCAAGAACGCAAGCGTTCCGAATGACCGCCGCGTTCTAACTGCGTTCTGTGTGCGCCGGCGCTATAGATCCTTCACATTACAAAGAACGCGGAACGCAGAACGCAGAACGCGGAACGCAGAACGCTCTCTGTCTGCGCGTACCCTAAGGCATAGCAATCAATCAAACGAGTGTTAATGTAGGTAGATATGTCACAATATAGTGGTACTGTGATGGTACAATCTCATACAAGCATACTGAAACAAACACAATAATGTAACCACCCATTAAAAGTGAATTAATTTACATGAAATATTTTTTATTCTCCATCCCCTATTTGTTTAAAGGGTAGATTAGTAGGGAATTCATGATAAAATTAAAATTAAACTAAACCATTTATTTTTATTTATTTAATAAATTCTGTTTTTGTTATCCTTTCATAATCTTATTAATGGAGGTTTAGAATATTTTCGCGGACGAATTCTACCAATACCCGTGGCCCCGTCATTGAAGAGGCTAGTAGACATAGTGGGGTTTTGGTCAGTAGGAACCCGACATAAACCTCAAACACTGCTAGATTTCGCCACTTAAAAAAAAGGTGGAGAATATTAATGCAAGGGTTTCCAAATAATATATTTGGAGGGGAAGTTACTAGTTACTACCGGTATATATATAAATAATGATATAAGTCCTGTCCAATAAAAAATAATAATGTCGATCAGTTGTTGACTGTGGAACTATCGTATTGTGCGATGCGCTACGAATTGAGAAACATCCGTCGTTTTTGGTATCGTTGGTTCAAAAAAATGAAAAGTAAGTACCTACCTATGTTGTAATTAATTAATTAATAAAGTAAAATTTACCAACACCATTTTTTTAATTATAACTTCTTAAAACAATGTATGGTATTTCCTTTGTAGATATAGGAAATGGCAAGTACTTAATGTTGTTGTTTTTTTAATGAGCGTGAAATTAACTACAGAGATTTTTAGTTGATAACAATCACAGATACAATCTTGACCGTTACTTTTTTCAATCTACCTCTTACGTGCAATTAAAGTGTGAATTTTTTTACCATATTGATAATTATTTGAAGCTAATGCCTAATATCTTTTTATATAGTAAAAAGTAAAAATTTAAATAACTACGTCATATTTCAAAATGTATTTACGTGTCTACTTCAATACCTTTACCATTTTTCTTTGTGAACTTTTATTCCAAGGAAGAAAATACATTTGTTTATAAATACCATTAAAATATTATATATTTAAACAAATATTTTATTATAAGTAAGAACTTAAAATTAATTTAAGTATAAAATTATCCCGCGATATGAGAGTACCTAGTGTAGTTAAACACATTAAAGAATCTTCCATTCTCCACTGAATTTCAACGGACACAACTGATTTAACTGTCATGAAACTACTTAGGTAATCTGGTTAACGATAACATGGAATTTCGGAAATTTTCCACATCTAAACTGAAAATGGGTGAAAACATATCTTATACCTCTATGGGGCGTTTTGGGAATATCATAAAAAGCTATGAAAAACCAGTAAAAAAGTTTTATAACCCACCGCAACGGCGCGGCGCGTCGGTAGTGTCACTGACGGTCGCGATTGCGAAATTAAATATTTTAGTTGTCTTTACATAGTACCTACTATTAAACTTAAAATAGTAATCGACAGATTAGAAGAATTTTGCACTTTCAAATGCCTTGATAATAGTGCTACTGAAAAAAAAACATAGCTCATGGATTCTGCAACAAAAACTGCATTTATGTAATTTTTATCCATATATGCTTTATCGCTTACAGACCGCACATAGCACTGAAGCCTGAAAATAATGTTAAAGTTTAAAATTCAAATTAATAGGATACCAGATAATTTTCAATTCAAAATCGAGCACGTTTCCTTGGAGAAAATACGAAAGTTAAAATATACATATGTACTAAGTTGTTTACCTTAACGCTGTTGAATATATTTTATTATTTTTTACAAAATATACGAAGTACCGCAGATAATATTATAATACCATATTAGTTTGTACGTTATATTTGGTATTTGTCATGGATTAGGTACCATCCGAGCGTTTTGATCTCGTCCGATTGGAAATATTTATTTATTTATAATAATATAACATTATAAAATCATGCAGGAAAAGATTTTAAATGATTACTCTAAGTACTTAAGTATCCTGAAATTCAGAAATAGATTTTGCAGTTCATATAATATGTATAGGCATGTTTATTTGTAGTAGATATTTTCCCTAGTTCTACGTTCAGATGTGTGAAATTTATCGTTTTTGGCAAACAGGGAACTTGACGCGAGTGATATATATATATCACTCGCGTCAAGTTCCCTATAGGGTTGAGAAATTAAACGCTTCTTATCGCAATTTTAATAATAAAATAAAAACCGGCCAAGTGCGACTCGGACTCGCGCACCGAGGGCTCCAAATAAACAATTACAACATGATAAACAATTTTACCATATTGTAGCTTAAAATTTATGCTTTTAGCTATATTTCCTTTATCTATGCTATATACCTAAGACGTTGTTTTTTTACCAAATTTCAAGACTGTGTTCACGGGAAGTACCCTGTAGGTTTTGATTCCCTTGCGAATGTCGAGATAAGCGAAATTTACAGCATAAACGGATGTATCTTTTGATTGCGTTGGTTTATAAGTTTAATTTTTTCACAGCTTCAAGGGAAGGTAGGCCATAGTAGAGTATTCAATATAATTTTCAGACAAACAAGAGGACAACAAAGTGATGATTAATATTTGTAAGCAAAGTGTTACAAAAGCCTACTCCAAGATAAAAAGGTACCTAACAACCTTATTTATTTTCAAAATTAAAGTCGATCATTACACATATTTTGTTAACGCATCTTTATTGATTAATTACAAGTATTAATTGATATTTTGACGAAACTCGTTAAGAACCTTTATTGCGTGAGGTGGAGAATGGCACAACCGATAGTACTCTAGATGGCAGCTTTTTTATAAAGCTCAAATCTTCGAATTGTCTTCGAACATAGCTCAGGGGAATGACCTTAACAAACCCAGGTGTCCTGTACTTCACAAACAGTTTGCATTCCATGATGACGTGGCTTACCGTTTTCTTGTTTTCTAAGTTTGGTAAAATAAATACTATTCTGCTGTATCACCAACACAAAATGAGTGTACATTCTGATGCTCGAGTTTAGAGTAGGAAAAGGGACGACGATACTTTTTCTGATCCAACGTCTACTTTTTATTTATAAAAAAATATAGCAATAAATAATTATTGTATATACAACACATAATATTGTCCTTTTATTTATTTAGCAAAATAAACGCTTTTCGCTTTATGTAATTATAGTCTGCCTATCAATCTTCATCAGTCTTAACAACATCGACCCATCATCATTTTTCCTTACAAGCTAAAATCCAACTTATTAACTATAGTTCCTATACAATTTTCACATGCGGCCAGTTCTATTTATTATTAAAACTCTATTAATTAGAAAACTGTTTAGTATCTTTTTAACAATTATCCTCTCATTAAAATTAATGGCATATCATTAAGTAACGATGGGATTACTGGTGTTAGAGGTTAATCTAAAAAAAATCATTTGTATCACTAAACCACGTTATAAGTATCACTTAACTAATAATTCCTTGAATATTGTAGGGCAACAATTATGTACAATTAAAAAAATTTGTTAAAATCGTACAAAGATTTTGTATTCAAAAGTTAAAGAATGGAAATTATTAAAAGAAAATCTCATGAAAATCTCCAATGCGCAATGGTATTCAATTCTGATTATAAAGAGGCATTCCGGTATGTAACCGTTAACTATCCATTTTTGACCCCTGGTTAACTGGACTTAATTTGTTGCAAATGACCTCTAGTATAACCCCTTTGAAGGATCACGTCGAATTTCCAGTCAACCTGTATACTGTATAATCGTCTTTACCTTTTATATTTCCCAAAATTTTAGGATCATACAAAATATGAAGAGGTCTTAAAGAAACGATCTGTTTCGGTATTTGTTTTTGTTATGTAATATTTTACTTAATGAACGCATCACGACCTTGATCTTATAAGTCGTGCTAATCTTAACTGTACTTAATAACCCTTTCCATGTAATTAAGTGCAGATTACATATTATATGCCACTCCACCTCGGTTATTAAAAAGCTTTAGTAAAAGTGTAATGGCTTTTACTTCCATGCTTTATAGATGTATGTCTTAAAGTAGGTTCCTAATACATGTTACGAAATTGAATGAAGATCATAAAAATGAATTACGTGCTTTTGCGCCATTTCGTAGCCAATATTTGCTGATGAAACTAGTGTATATTTATTGATGCCCCAATAAATCAAAATTTGTATTTATTTTATTTAAATTCTTGATTCTACCGTCACACAATGGTTACAAAAGGCGTTTTTACACGCTTTATATTAGCTTCACCTGTATGTTTGTATGTTTGTAACCGACTTCTTTGGGCGCGATTTTGACCCACTTTAAACGGCCAGATTTCGATCAAACTTTGTAGATTTATTGAGGACCGATGACAATACATTAATTTGATAAAATGAATAATAGTTAAAAAAAAATAAAAAACACGCTTTTTATAGAAAACCGAACTAAAAGCGTGTTTTTTAGTTTTTTTAAACTATTAAGTATTATTTAACTATTTTGATTTCAATAATAAGGGTGAATTAATCTCACAATCCAACTTCTAATCTTGCAGTCCCCGTTATTATACGTATAGTTCGGTTCAAAAGCGAAATTGTAGGTACGCGTTATGGTATTTTAAAAATATTTGTCCGCATAACAAGATCTTTCGTGGGGTTCGAGACCTTGTTTCCATTTGAAATATATTGTAAATATAATAAAAATTGTCTGAATGCTTATTTCGACGATATTCTTCATTTTCTGGAGAAAGAAAAGAAGAAATAGAAATAGACTAAAGGAAACCTACAAAAAGATCGATGAGGAAAAGGAAATAATAGATAATTTCGATGCTTTGTTACAATTAAATTTAAGCTAGGCTTATATTTTATTGAATGAATTCATGTCCATTAGCTTAAACATTTTTACATGAGATTTTTGATCTTTTACATCATTTTGAAGCTTTAAGGGCGCGTTCCCACTATGTCGTAACGACTAATTTATCGTTCGACGACTGTAGTCTCTACCTGTTCCCATTATAACGATTGTTTATCGTCAACATTTTTTATCGTTTAGCGACTGTCGTATCTAGCTGTTCCCATTGGATCGCTCAGATCGCTCGCATCATCAGCAAGCTACAAATCTAGTCGCCTCTGCGTTCGCTTGGGTTGGGAAAAGCAAACCGAGTACAGACTACAGACGCGAGGAGCGCGCGGGTGCGAGAGGGAAGGGAAAACACGTGTTCGTCTACATAGAGTTGCCGTCCACGATTTTTTTATCGTTTTACGACTGTCGTGCTAGCCGTTCCCACTGTCACGACAAAGTGTCGTCACTGCAAAAACTGTCGTAGACGACAGTAAATTGTGTCGTTCTAAATGTGAACACCTCCATTTAAACATATAAGCCACGACACTTAAAACTACACGATTATTTGTCGTCACGACCCGGTGGGAACGCGCCCTAAGATGTGATATTATTATATTAATGATGGTTTAAAGCATACAATTTTTTTCATTGCAATTTTGTCTGTGCATGCCTGCAGATTAGCTGCATGCAAAGATAAGAACGCGTAATAGGTAGTATGAACAGCGTGCCATCCTGGAGATGCAGGTGATTCACAGCTGATGAGTGCAGGGTGTTGGCAGAAGTGTAAATGCTGTGGGCGAGAGGGGCGGGCGGGGCGCAGATTGAGGCCACTATTTAACGGCCCGGCGGCCGCGCAGCGACCTGTTGTGATCCCGTCATGGCGCGCTACGCCCGTGTCGCTACTTTGGCCGCGTGTCTCTTGTTCGTCTGCGGTGAGTCCTAACCTTTATATTACGCATCCAGATCCCGTCTATTTCGCGACGTCACAGGTGGCGCTACGTCATAACCCCACAGCTGAAAGTAAATAGTGATTACGTCAACATCCAGTGCGGCACTTGAGTGAACAGTGAAGTTCTAAGTTCTAACGTCGCGAGATAGACAGTGCCTTTATCAAGTTTTAATAAATTGCACTTAAACGCAATCTCCTTGCATCGAATAAGTTAAGAATGTAATCAACGCGCTGCAAGCCATTCAAGGACAACCTCAAGCGATACCATACTGACAACTATCAAACCTTATTATACATGAGTGCCGGTATAAGTTGAACTTTTAAAATGGATTTGATACCATACAAGAAGGCAATCATAATTAGTGTTATAATAATATGCAAATACATGTAATAATCGTTATTCAACACTCGGCACACTCTAATGTAATAAGGTCATGATAGGCTGTCATATAATACGATTTATAACTTTTATTCAAATGAGGGTAGTAGAGCATAAAAAAGGCGGTAGCGTCGATTGCATACTTATATAATTCTTTAAGATACTATTAAGGTTTTATTACTAAAAAACAAATGTTTGGCATTCGTTTTAGCTGCGTATTGTAGGTACGAGAACTTTCACATTCGATGTATTGCGTTGCGGTTGCGCCGCTGACGTCACATTGTATAGTTCGTAGCTTGAAGGAGTAGGTATTGCATTGCCGTAGTAATCTTGCGCAGCACATAATATATCATGAATACCGTTCATCTCACAATATGATATTGATTTGGTGAAAACACGAAATAATGTTCTTTCGTTTCGTTGTCAATTTACCATAACCGGTATTTATTTACCATGTTTATAAACATGAAATCATCATCCATCATCTTCATAGCAATGTTTACTCAAAGCATATATTATAATATGTACTTCTACGTTTTTACATTTTTTTATGTCCGAATGAGTCCAATGAGTACTTAGAAGTTAGTATAATTTTATTTAAATAAAACACTTAAAATCGCAAAAGACCAAGGGGTCAAGGTTATCACCGTCACTAAACAGTATTAAAAGATTTAAAACGTGCCTTGCATCAATATAATATCGTATAATGACAAACTTGAATCGTATATTTTAAAAGTCGGTATAGGTATATTAACAGCGTTTTTATTAATATTTAGTAGCACTGACACTTGACAGTACTAAAATTAAGCTTACATGTCTGAATAACTCTTTTCTGAACTTCAAAAGCCATATAAGCATAAACATACAGAGCCATGTATTTTGAGTTTATGAAAACTAAAAAAAAACATTAATTTGGTTTCGAAAACAACATCAATACCTTTTATAATCTATTTATATCAGGCACAAAATAATGTTCACATACATACTTAATTTTTAAATTACATTCTGAATACTAAATCATAAATATAGGCTGAGATGTTCAACGCATGAAATATTAACTGAACCTTTATCCCTGGCTAAGTCAAAGGTTATTACATGTACTTAAGGATGTATAGATTAAGTAAATGTTAGTGTATTTGCGTGTCATATTAATATGAAACTGATAACCTCATTGTGGTATTTATCGTGAGAAGGTGTCGATTGCGCTCACGTCAGGTAGCCAACTTGCTATCATGTAATCGGTCATCGATACTTGCAGGCATGAACCTCTAGCATTAGTTATGTATTGTTATTGTATTATGGCCATTATCTTAATTTACTATATGATACAATATCATAATATTATGTAGAAATTATTACTAGCAAATTTATGTAAACTTTTGTCGTAGATATAAAAGCTTATTTCATTAAAGGCTAATTATAATATTAAACATATTAATAAAATACATATCAAATTAATGTAAATTTAACTCATATCAATTTTTTATTCAGAAACATGTTCAAACTTCTGCTACTTTATACCTATTAACCTAATAAATATAATTTAGCAATTAATTATTTAACAAAATTGATATATGTATATATTATTGTAAATGTCAACGTAGCCTGACCCCAAAATCCTGTATCATTAAACTATACTGCCAAATGTTGTATCTGGTAATCGATGTCTAATTAAGTTTCTGAAGAATTATGAAAAATTAGTTAATTTCTAATTAGGTACATTTAATAGAGTGATATAGTTGCAGCTATCGATACCAACATTTTTAATTATAAATATTATATTTATGTATAGATAAAAAATACATACATATATCTAAATTAACAAATTACTTTAATGTTTTACTGAGTCAATAATCAGGTCGGTAGTCGGTATACCTATTCAAGACAATGGTGAAAGCCCCAACAAAAAGTGTAACTGCACTTTTGCAATAAGTCTTGTTTTCTACTGACAGATTTAACAATAGTTTTTATTATTACGTTCGCTATAACTATTCGACTAAACTTTCAATAAATTTAACTATCCATCTATTTACTGTGTCAAACGTCGTTTAATTGTTTTTATAAATTGAAAGTAAATAAAAAAATGGTTTAATTAAATCGGATGAGATGCTAGGTGGTATACAATATTGAAGTTGTATTTACACATATCTGTGAAAATTGTATCATAAATATTTAATCGTTTTACAATCCTCAAAATGCATGTTATTTAATTGAAAGTCTATTTATAACTGTTAATGAAATGTTAAGGAATTTGGTGTTTGAACTTTCTTAGAACAATCGGGCTTTCGCATAAATAACAAATTCCCGTTATCAATATAGCAATAGCGTTTATACAAGGCAAGCATCGGTGGTACATATTGATGAGATTGATCGGTATGCAGGCGGCGCGCGGCCGACCCTCGCGCATTTCTATATGTTCAACTACCTCGCCACTCACCAGCCTAGACAATTATTATTTATTTACTTATACATTATTTGTCCAACGATATTCATCGTGATTTATTTACCAGAGGTCAATGATCATTCGAGTTCTCTGGTTATGTTGTATTTCCTATATTCATATTCAATCAATATTTTCAGTACTGTACTTCATTATCGTTATAAAAATTGAAATACATATATGCGAATATTATTGATAATTATTTCTGTAATTTTTAGTGGAAAAAAAAACTTTAGTGGTAAGAGTCGTTAATATTCCTCTGCATATAAAAGACATCAACTCGCTCGCGCTGCGTTGACTTAAACTAATGATGATTAATACCTAATAGATAACGACCTATGAAAGTTACGTACTTTGTACATAATAATATAAATGAATACATTTAGGGTTAAATGTGTCGTGAGATCAAGTCCATGTAACATATTGCCACCCAAACACGTGGTAGATCCGGGTCAAAGAGGACAAGTTTCTTATTTATCGTTCCGGTGACAACTATTTTTTATTGCGGCATGTTTTATTCATCGCGATGCCTAAACTGACTAATTAACCTTCCAAAGTATTCTATGTAATGCGTTATGTTGATAAAAGATCAAAATCATACACTTCTATCTGATAAACAACTTAATTATTTTATAAGGACAAGTTATGTATTCAATTTCGAGACCTAAATAACCAATGTTATGAAATTCCTAAGAACTCGTTTTCTCTGTTTTAGGTATTGTATTAATGTAGTTGTTAATTTGAATTCGCTAAGAGATATACATTAATATTAATAACATTAAACAAGTCTTATTAATAACATATTATGGAGGATTATATTGCATGCGGAAATACTATGTGTACTTAACATTGTAAAACGGTCCACATTACGGACACAACAAAAATATTTCCTGCTTTTCTTTCTTTTATTACAGTCACTATACCTTCAATAAACAGGAAATTAAATTTAAAACCTAGTCATATGCTTCAGAATGTACTGAATTTTAATGTACTTCTTCTCTGCTACGTGAATATAAGAACACTTAAAAAGGTTAATTATTTAATAATAATTAGAAATCGTATGTATGAGCAATGTTTTGCAATAGGATTTCCGAAAGTCGGGCAGTAACAATATATCGATAAGAGGACAATGATATAAGATTGCGCGTGAGGCGGTGTGGCGGTGTGGCCCCGCAGGCCGCGGGCCCGCGCTCCGGCCGCGGCCAACAAGGCTGCCTCTCACAACTCGACCATTAGATTAGATAATATCGCGATGCCTTCGTTTCCTTATGTTACGTTGTTTGCGTTCACGCATAAATTTCGCATCAATTTCTGATAACTATTTCATAAGTGTGTCGCACTCTTAATAAATGTTACTGACAAACGTCTCATCGTGACTCTATCAATATCGATATCGATAAAACTAGAGATATTAGGTATTTTTTGAAACCCATAATAAAAACAATTTTTAAATTATAAATTATAATATATTGCTATCATTATTTTTATTTCTTGATCTTAACCAATTCGTAACACTTTTAGCAAATAAACCGATTTATATTAAGATTTCCTGAATTCATTATTATAATAATCGGCGGTCAAGGAAATCCACTATTCCGTGACCTTTCCGAATTATAATAATTTCGACAACCTCTACAAAGCATCAAATACCATGCATAATTTGATATAGACAGAACTTAGAAAGAGTCGTCCTTGTCGCTTGCTTAAGCGCTGACATTTCAAACAGTCAAATGTCACGTGCGCTCACCCCACCTTTGACATTTACATATCCAAGTGACATTTTACATCTAATGATAAAAAACCCGTAACCCAAGAACAACAATTTGTCGACATGAGGAGATATAGGTTTCCGTAGTAACTAGTAGTAGTATTTCGTGTTACAATGTTTTCATAATTGATTTCTTTCTATAGAGGGTGTCTATGGACACCGTTGGCGGCGACAAGCGGATGACGGAGCCAAGAAAGAGGAAAGCCTGGAGCAAGAACTATGCAAGGACAAGGACGCTGGCGAATGGTTCCGCCTGGTCACCGGCGAGGGCGACAACTGTCGCGACGTCATCCAGTGCACTGCCTCGGTCAGTGCAATAGGCAATTACTACTACACACGCACCTTTCATGATTATATGAGCATATCGGAATCAATGTCAGATTTACTTTGTCCATAAACGTATTTGGTCTCGACGGAAGCTTTTTAATCTTAATAATTACACAATTAATGATATAAATTTATAAAGAATAGAAAAAATTCGATCACGAGGCGGGACTCGAACCCGCATCCTTTCGCGCCATTCCGGGGCGGATGCCTGACCAATTCACTCGTGACCCGCCAGAGCAATCGAATTTATTCTATTCTTTCAGTTTTATGTGTCTTAGGGACACACCGCGCGCGTTTTATCAATTAATGATATTAATATTTATATAATATATTACATACAATAACTCTCACTAAATATTGCAAATAAAACAAATATTCATACTTTATCACTTTAACAGGGTATACAAGCAATCCGTTGTCCAGCCGGTCTATTCTTCGACATCGAAAAGCAAACATGTGACTGGAAGGACGCTGTTAAGAACTGTAAACTAAAGAACAAAGAAAGAAAAGTCAAACCTCTGCTCTATACTGAGGAGCCACTTTGCCAAGACGGGTTCCTAGCCTGCGGAGACTCTAACTGTATTGAACGTGGTCTCTTCTGTAACGGAGAGAAAGATTGTGCCGATGGCTCTGATGAAAATTCATGCGGTAAGTTACAGCAAAAAACATTGTAAAATATATTTTTTCCATTTATAGAACAAAAATGTGACCATAACATGAATTAAAAATATTCTTGCCTGCAAGGCGCGACGAGCGACGACTCTGAAATGCCAATCACTTGGCCTAAAAAAACATCTCAATGCTATGTTGTAATATACTGTAAGCAAATAGTGTTTTGTCTTTTCAATATTTTATTTTTTATATAATTAAAAAATATATGTTATCTTAGATTTCTTAAAGTTTTGTTTTCAGTAGTTTCAATTATTCGTGTTTATTGTAGGTAATTGTAAATACCATACCATTATCTGATCGTCGTGTTATTCGAAATCAGTTTGAAGTGACTCTATGAATAACAATGAAGTTATCAGCATGAAATAAATTAAATTTGCTACGTGCAGCTTGAAATAGAATGTTGTTCAATAAAGTTCATATACAGTGTACACTACTAGATTTTTTATTTTGTTTTTCATAGCAAAGCAAAATTTTTCTCTTGGTTGCGAAAATCCAGTGAACTTTACAGTTAAGTAGGTATGCAACCAAGTAAACCGGTAATATTTTGCAATCAAATGAATTATAATTGAATGTGCCAACGTGTTACCTATATTGTATACAAACATATGCTTATTTTAGCACTGGAAATTTGGAAATTGTGCTTTATTCTATATCTATTTACATACTCTACGATATAAAGTGAAATCAAACTAACCGTCGGTTAAGTTGAGCCGAAAGAATTGATCGGGCGAAAGTACCCATACAGGTTTCAATACTTGTGTCAAGACATGTACTTCGAAGGAGTGGCTCGAGAATCATATAGGCAGATATTTTAACAATAAATTATTCAACCTATCGATTTGGTTTTAGCTTTACATTTATGATTGTATTTTGTTGTAGATAACGACAACGACCCCAACAGGGCGCCTCCATGTGACACGTCCCAGTGTGTGCTGCCAGACTGCTTCTGTTCTGAAGATGGAACAGTGATTCCTGGCGATTTGCCAGCCAGAGATGTCCCACAGATGATCACTATCACTTTTGATGATGCTATTAATAACAACAATATCGAACTGTACAAAGAAATATTTAACGGAAAACGCAAGAATCCAAATGGTTGCGATATCAAGGCTACATTCTTTGTCTCACACAAGTACACAAACTACTCGGGCGTGCAAGAAACCCACAGAAAGGGACACGAAATTGCAGTTCACTCAATTACGTAAGTTTCAATAATTCTTTATAATTTTTACTTTAAAACCTTGGGTATTTTAATATGTCAGAAGTTCTCATA
The DNA here is from genome assembly GCF_061535395.1 of Colias eurytheme. Taxonomy (NCBI): domain Eukaryota; kingdom Metazoa; phylum Arthropoda; class Insecta; order Lepidoptera; family Pieridae; genus Colias; species Colias eurytheme. The sequence continues at coordinate 7,577,319 of NC_142981.1, read as the reverse complement.
AGTATTATTTTCTGCTCATTTTCATCATTAGTATTAGTTAAAATTTACGCAATTTAAAAAGTTCATAATACTAAAAGTACTAAGTTTTTATAATTTAGTTTAAAACCATTAAAATGTCTTAAGTCTCTGTTGCCTCCTCTGATATAAAAAAGTATTTCTAATGTCTCGACAATATGTATTAAATATGGTAAATTTCTACAGTCACAACGATGATGAACAATTCTGGAGCAACGCTACTGTAGACGACTGGGGCAGAGAAATGGCTGGCATGAGAGTCATCATCGAGAAGTTCGCCAATATCACAGATAACAGCGTGGTCGGCGTCCGTGCTCCATACCTCCGTGTCGGTGGAAACAACCAGTTCACTATGATGGAAGAGCAAGCCTTTTTGTATGACAGCACAATTACCGCTCCTCTCTCCAACCCACCCCTATGGCCTTACACGATGTACTTCCGTATGCCACATCGCTGCCACGGTAACCTTCAAAGTTGCCCAACGAGAAGTCATGCTGTCTGGGAAATGGTTATGAACGAACTCGACAGACGTGAAGATCCTTCAAATGACGAATACTTGCCTGGTTGCGCTATGGTTGACTCTTGCTCAAATATTTTGTCTGGAGATCAATTCTACAACTTCCTTAACCACAATTTCGATCGACACTACGATCAAAACAGGGCTCCTCTCGGTCTTTACTTCCACGCCGCTTGGTTGAGAAACAATCCTGAATACTTAGAAGCTTTCCTATACTGGATTGACGAAATTCTTTCAACGCATAACGATGTATACTTCGTAACCATGACACAAGTTATTCAATGGGTCCAAAATCCACGTACCATTTCTGAAGCTAAGAACTTCGAACCTTGGAGGGAAAAGTGCTCAGTCGAAGGACCTCCCGCCTGTTGGGTTCCACACTCTTGCAAACTTACATCTAAGGAGGTTCCCGGGGAAACGATAAACCTTCAAACTTGCTTGAGGTGTCCCGTCAATTACCCATGGTTGAACGACCCATCGGGTGATGGTCGTTACTGAAAGAGATCTCGCGCCATAGGAGGTGCAAATTAGTCGATATATTAAATTACAATTGACGAATTGCACGGACATCATATTTGAGGTCTTACGTTCGAAATGTCAATTTTGTTATCAGGGTCGAATTGAACTTTAGAAACTTTGAATATGTGTCCTTGTAATAAAAATGTACCGGGTCAAAATCCCGCTTGTAGTCTAAGTACCTACCTAAATGTATGTAATATAGATTCACATGAATATTTAATAGGTCTGTTTAATACTTTATGTGATTTTTCTACTTTAAGTCTGTTGGATAAAATTTAAAATACAAAATACTATAAAAATACACTGCATTTTATTTAAAAATCTAATCCATCCTATCAAGATAAGAAATATGCCCCAATTTATGCAACACGTTTGTTATGCACTATGTAACAAGCAGATAAAACAATACTCTCACGACTCGTGGGTATATTTTGCAAGAAATAAGAAGTGCTTAAGATGTGCTGAGAATGTTTGCACACGTAGGTAACTACTACTACACTTAATTAATTAAAGCACATTTTTACAAATCTACCCTTCTATTGACAATATAAATAATATTAAATTAACTACATAATTGAAAGAAAGTATATATAAAATAATAATAGAACTTTGCTTTAATATAGGGAACATCAGCAGAAAAGAGAAGGTTTAAAACACTAATATGAGCAATAATATTTATTACCCTAACATATTACAAGCACCTATTAACTTTAAATCGACAATATGGGCAACGATAAAGAGAATTAGCTATACCTATTATTATGAAATACTATTCGATCATTAAGTGGTAAACATTTCACGTTACATTAAAAAAATACATCACTACATAGTATAAAACAAAGTCGCTTTCCCTGTCCCTATGTCCCTATGTCCCTATGTCCCTTTGTACGCTTAAATCTTTGAAACTACGCAACGGATTTTGATGCGGTTTTTTTTAATAGATAGAGTGATTCAAGAGGAAGGTTTATATGTATAATAATATCCATTAAGTAGTGGAGAAGTACTGTTATTTTTGAGGTTTCTAATGTGATGTCGTAAAAAATTACATTTATTCCGCTTACATTGCAAACGCAGGCTGAACCCTACGAGTTTTATCAAAATAATGTACTAAGTATTATACACATTGAAAAGGTCTACAGAAAAGTCCGCGATGGTATATGTCTATCTCTTATGGATAACCCACAATAACTTTTTTTTGTCATTTACTTTTTACGACAAATAATGGCTAATTTTCGAAGCGATTTTAACCAATACAGCATTAATCCTTAAGCAATTAAATACCATGGATACATTGTTTATTTAACCCATTGACCACCGAGCGGCCCGATCGGGCCGCGACACAATAGATTTTCTATTGTGTCTGTGATTCAGGGACTGAGGGATTAATATAGATCTATATGGCCCTTTACACCGCATGATTTAAGTGAATATTTTCGAAGATATTACAGATTTAAAAATTGCGGGACGTAGCGTTTGCGGCCGCCCGGCTATGTATTTTATACCCGTGCGAATTGCGATGCCGGAGCGGGCCGCTATATTTTTATACCTATACAACGTTCACAATTTTTCTGTAGTGTATTTAGTATCAGCATTGCACCCGTGCGAAGCCGGGGCGGGTCGCTAGTAATAATATAATTTGAATTAATAATACTATTTGAACTATTTCTTTCATCGCATGATCAATGAAAACACATCCTGATTTTAATTAAAAACAACTATTTTAATGCTATCTAGTTATTCGACACAAACATTTGTAAGTTGTAACCGAATGACGAATGAAATTTCTAATAGGGCGACATATAACTATTTCGCTTTTTACTACATGACTGGCCTTCAAGAGTGAAAAAAATACTAGTAACACTTCCCGTAGTGCTATTTCTCTTTGAATTACGAACAATCATCGAAAGAAACACAGTTTCACGAATATAATTTTATGTATTAATGCCTGGGAATAAGTAGCACTCAAAATTACGTTATATTTTTTGTTCTTAAAGTAGGTATTGTGCGACACTAGGCTAGTTAATTAAAAGATTTCATTACACTATGTCTTTCGTTGTTTTGTTCTATAATTGCAATACAAACATTCATCGAATTCTTAAAAATATAAGCATACAGGAAAGGAAATACGACCTTTCAAAGGATTTACTGTTGTTGGAGTTTTTGCTGGTTTCTTGAACATAACATTAATTATTTCTAGGTAGTTGAGGTTAATGTGTCAAGGTTTTTATTTTGCGAACTTTAACAGCTAATTTTATACATAGTATATTTATTAAACTAATATTTAAGCATAACTAGTTACTTTTATTGCATATAATTTATGTGTTTTTGCTATTGTCGCCGCAATATTTTATTGCAGGTTACATTTTTTATATTGTATTTTTTATTTTATATGTAGAACTAGCTTACCGCCCGCGGCTTAGCCTGCTTTGTCTAAAACCTAATAAATTATATACTAAAACCTTCCTCTTGAATCACTCGTTCTATTAAAAAAAACGCATCAAAATCCGTTGCGTAGTTTTAAAGATTTAAGCATACATAGGGACATAGGGGACATAGGGACAGAGAAAGCGACTTTGTTTTATACTATGTAGTGATACCTACCTATGTAGAATACCTATCGCGCTAGTCTATTGCGACTATTTTTCTATAAACCGACACTGGCCACCAGAGCCGCATTCAATTACAAGTATTTTACAGCCAAAGCTCATTTCAGAATAGAATATAGAAAAAACGGAAATTTTCCGATTATTTATCTAAAGTAAAATATCTACTTATTGCTTCTGATTTCTAAGACGTCACTTTTGTGTATAAAACAACATAGGTATTAGGTATAGATAATCTGCTTAATAATTCAGTTTCGTGATGATTGAAATTTGAACATTGTATTTTTAATGAATATGTCAAGAAGAATGATGAAGGCAAAAAACTTTTTAAGCGGAGGTTATTGCCCATTACATACAATGAATACCTAATGTTTTGGGGATAAGCTGCCTGCTTAAATTTATTTAAAGAAAAAAGAAACAAACTTTAAATACTTATGTTTTTAATAAGAAATGATCACATGCTTATAAAGAAAAATATTGCAAAATTATTTCAACACACTCCTATCAGTTAATTTATCCCTGAGAATAAGTCATTCAAAAAGTATAGCATTGACACATCATAGTGGTATGATATACGCAACGATGACAAGACAATAGGCGCGGGGCGCCAACACGACCCTCCCTCATCTCACGCTGTAGTAGGTGGCAAGTTGCACATCATCGATTTTAGTTTGGTCGTATATCGTCACCGCAGTACAATAAAACTTTCCATTTCATTTTGCAATATTCTGTGTAAATTGAAGTCAAAAAAAGGATAATGTAAATCAGCTGTATTGTTAGCGAGTAGCGACATGCATCAAAACAAATAGAGAGTTGGTATTTTTCTATTATTGATACTGAATATAATAGCTTGGAGAAGCGCAATTCAGTCTGCGTTAGTGAAAGCAGTGAAAGTCAACCAGTATGTACACAACCGCAATGTTATTTATTTCTATCAAGCATTGCAAATAAAAATAACATCCTTTTGCATAATCACAAATATAATGTCAATGTTAAGTGAAACTGTACTTAAATATGTATAATAGAATGCAGTTAAGAATCAACTGAAATATTACTCATAATTCCTTTTAGTCTCTGCATGATTCACATTGTAATAATAGGTTAAACCTTCAGTTTAACTGGAAATAAACCGGCATTAGTAATGTACCTAGTGAAATTTAAAGTAAATGTTTAATATTTAAATAATCTGAGAAACCAACTATTATATAGGGACCTTATAGGGACTGATGATTATCACTTGACATATTGATTACTTTATAATAAAAACAAAACATTCTTTGTTATTCTTTCTCCCATCATACTAAAAAAGTCGATAAAATTCGTGATGAGAATTTTGAATGGAATTGTAATATCATGCTGTTTAATGTAAAATAATGTAAATATGTAAGTACCAAAATAACAAAATACTTTTATATTAATAGAAAACTTACTTCGTATTAATGAAGATGGATCAATATATTTAAAATTAAAATTTTCCTTGTCGAAACTAAATTCGTGGAAACGTGTTCACTTAGCTTTAAAAATGATTCCAGCACCTCTTGTAACTTTTCGCAATACCTCTTCGAAACAAGGCCGTAAAATTATAAAATGGCATAAATTATCATGCAAATATACCCCAGTATAAAGATTATTAAAACTTAATAATCAATTAATATACTGTTGTTATTCTTATATTGATTTAAGCAGTAGAATAATCACCCAATTTTAATTTTGCCACTATTTGTCTTTGCCTCTTTATTATGAATTATGTTATGGAACATATAGTTTTAGGCACTTAAAACATTTTTTATGGAATATTAAATAAATATTTATGTATTTTATTATTGTTGCTCACATCCATACTGGTTGGCCTCATTAATATAATACAGCTTGGAATTAGCTAAGGTACTCAAGCTTGGCTATACCTACAGTGAGGTAGACATAGGTATGCATGCATTGTCGCAAGTGAAAGGAAATATCTTGAAGGATCCTTGACTCTTGCGCGCCTACTCGCCGCCGTGTCGTCGTCACAAGCTTAGCTGTGATGTTGTGGTACTGTGCGCATCTTAATTATTTCATTATTCTTTAATGCTCATGCGCAATACATTTATTTCATGTCTACATACGAATTTTGTTTCCTATAGATTCCATAATAACACGTAGTGACTCACTATACCTATACACGACTCAATAAAAACTTCAGAATCACTGTTTGAACTTGAACTTATTTTTCCATTGCATTAATTAAAACAATAATATTTTTTTGTGTCTAGTTTTTCTTGTCTTAGCACTGTTCATACAAATCATAATCTTATTATAATTTTAACATTGTACAAAGTTTTGAACATTGTAAAGATTAACAAAAGATCTGTCTTCCGGCTAGGTACCTACCTATTAATATTAGCAATTAGCATACACTAATGATAGTCTAGTTTTGCTTTAATTTCCGCCTTAGGATATATGCAATTCCTGATCTATCCACATCTGTTACCGTATTAAGAATGTTTGATTTCCTGTACACTTGAGAATTGAATTAAATTTTTCAAAACAATATATTATCCTGTTAAATATCCTCACAGCGTGTTCGATCAAATTAGTTGTTTCTTTTTGTAATCGAATGGTTAACACTTTCACGCGATGTGCCATTTTGTTACGTAACATTTCCGAATACTTAACATTTAAACTATTGGTTGCTAGATTCTTATGCAGTTGTTACGTGCATATATATGACCTGGATAGCTGACCTACATCAAACATGAGACTAAAATTAATATTTTTCAAGTGGATGTTGTTTAATCTCACTTTTAAAAACATGCCAAACAAGCGACTTATCTATTAATCTATTCATCATTTAACATATTCGCGTGACCTTTGACGACACAGTAGGGGACTGATTAATTAAATATTTTATAACAAGGTGCTACTTAAGTCATTTAAGTAAAGCCCACATATTTTAATACTGATTCCTCATTAGTAAAATCTGTTTGAAAAAAAGATCTAACTTGTTTTAAATACCAGGGATATTATAACATAAATTACGAAATATTATTAAAATAACATTATGTTAAAAAATATACAGTATGTGTTGTTAGTAAATACAAATTTATAATAAGTAGGTACTAATTATTATAAATTTGCCCGATAGTAAAATTTCATTGTCAGTTTAACTGGTCTATATGTTACATATTGATAACAAAAAATTGAAAAGTTAATTAATGTATGCATACGCATATGATGTATTAATAAAATTATAATAATTTATGTAAATAACCCTAGATCTTGGCGTTTTATATTATTTAATAAAATCACTTGTAGTCAATACTGATACAAATAAATGCAGTTAAAAATTTTCTTACTTGAATATAATTATTTAATTATTATTTACTAGATTTCCGCCCGCGGCTTCGCCCGCGTTTTCAAAGGAAAACCCGCATAGTTCCCGTTCCCGTGGGATTTCCGGGATAAAACCTACCCTATGTGTTAATCCAAGTTACCTTCTATATGTGTGCTAAATTTCATTGTAATCGGTTCAGTAGTTTTTACGTGAAAGAGTAACAAACATCCATACAAACTTTCGCCTTTATAATATTAATAGGATATTTTTGAGTATCATATACATAGATTAAAATAATAGAATAATTTAATTCATAACGCGCAAAATAATTTTGTTATTATTTTAAGTAAACTCGAATTGAAAATGTTCATAAACGTACACATACCATACACATACCTTAAACGCGTTGATGTCTAATACAGGTGACGACTAACGATTGATACGATAAAATTATTTAAAATACTGAAAATGTTGTTATTTTGTATGTATTTGGTAATATATCTTTTAAAATTCATGCAATTCTTGTGTATTTACATCTTATATTGTTTAACATATCCTCTAAAAGTGCATACTTACTTAACTCAAACGTTCAGTGCAACACAAAATCAACTCATTTTATCAACTTTCTGCGAGTGCCAAAAAGCAAATAGTAGATTTAACATATTCGTGTTAAGTACCACTCTAGACGTTTGTCTGTTTTCACTGCTTAACTACAGAGTATTATTGAACCTTTCTATGATGATGATTCTATACAGTTTAACAATAACACCAAAATATTAAGATTTAGAGGTTCATCAGAAGCGTTGCAAGTAGCGTTAATTTTGGTTTTTGATTAAAATATCATAGGGTCAAACGTCGGGTCGTGTCGGCGGCGCGGGCGCGCGGAGGTGCCACGCAGAGATCGCGCCGGCCCCGACCCGCTCGTCTCGTGCCGTGGGCCTCGGTACTCACGTTACATAACTTGATCCACCCGGATATTGCCGCAAGGCCACATATCTCGCTAAACTTTGATGCATTCGACCCGATAAACATGCAATTAAAATTGAAGTATTCATTTTACATGAAGCCTGAGTGTACAGGTATACCTAATCTACCTGCTCGTAACCACAGTAATGAAGGATAAAGACTTTGATCGACTGTGGTCACAACATGCAATCGGAGATTGTTAAAACTATATATATACATGCCTATTGCCTATTCATTAATACCTGTATGTGGCACATACATTTTCTTTATACTCTAATGTTTAGTTTTACATTGAATTTGTTTAACTATAATATCCATTTAAAGAGCTTAGGTTAGACGCAGGTATTCTGAATTGTAAATAAAGCATTAATTTTTTGCTACGGAAAAACACTTTTACTACAAATCTTATGTCCTTCGCTCTAAAATTAAGACATAATTATGTAAATTCATATATTAATTTTCGGATCTTCTCTCCACCTTTACGTGACATTGACATAAATTTTAAAAACTGGTTCGTATTATAATCGAAAGTGAGGATTTATCAATAAAATTACAATAATGAGGCTTCTTCACAAATGTTACGATGTTAGGTTTAGCTTATTGCATATTATTGTGTAATCATTATTAAAGGATTTTTATTAGGTCGTTTGGATTGAGTATAATAAATTGATAGATTTAAACGATAATATTTTATAATTATAATGTAGAAAATATAAATTTATTGTGAGTTGTATATAGTGTATAGTAAAAAATAAGTTAAATTGAAATCGAGATACGGAAGTGCATATGTGGTCATGATTGATATTGACTTCCAGCAATTTCCTACCTTCCTTTACCTTTTGACCTTCATTCAATAAAACGGCGCAAATATCAAATTAATAATTAAAATAAAATCGCGTCAAATTTAAAGATATGATGATATATGTAAAAAAATCTTTAAATTAGATCTATTTCGTAGCACATCAATAATTTGATAGTTTTTTACTTAGTAGGTATACACTAAAGGAAAACTACTTATTCGTAAGATATCTAAAATAGTGGTTGATTGAAGCCTTGAAGTAAGAATTTATGACAATAGTGTAAAATTGCACACATTATACATTTCAAATACTTGGGGTGACATCTACGAACCAAGTGGCTACGATCGCGTTACGCGATGCCTGATATATGTTCCATCAACAATATTTATTATGACAATTAATCGTTAGATTTGATGTGAATATGATAATTAAAAACTAAACAAATAATAATTGTATGCTTATCATAGCTGTTTACTATCACTATGAATAATGTCACCGTGTGCTTATTAAAAGCTTCGACAGAGAAGTGATGATTTATACTGGCGGGAGGTATAGTGCGTAGAGGACGGGTGGAGTGTCTCGGCTGGTGTCGAACGCGAGGTGCCTGGTTATATAAATAGGTGAAGAGGGGCAGCAAGCACCTCTTGCACTTTCTTGCGGAGCGCGACGCAACGGCCAGTCTTTGCCGAGCGCTATGGCTCGACACGCGTACCTGTGTCTTGGTGTGCTGTTACTCGCCTACTCCGGTTAGTACTCGTAACTTTTCCATAGGTTTATTTTTTAATTATTAGTGTCTAATTTCACAATTTTGTTATAGTCCTATTGTAATATCTATAATTCTTCGACAAAACATATTTCATTTGTAAAGTTTTAAAAAAGTAACGATAATGATGGTAGTGCTAAAAAATGGCGGCTTTCAAATCAACGTATTATTTTAAATTTTTATATTTTAGATAATCATTTAAATGAATATTAACTTTCGTTTTTGTTTTTTGTACTATGCATCAACATAATATAATATATTTAGCGCTGGTCAAATGGCGAATGAGATATAGCACCGGTTATCTACGTGGCCGGTGTTGACCTCGATTTCTTTTTAAAGTTTTACCTTTCAATGCCGTCATCGACTTGCTTTCGGAATACGCAACTGACAACTGAAATACGTGTGAATACGATATCTTGTGTAATTTTATTCGTTTTACATGCAAGTTAATATTACAAGCCGATTAAGCAGTGAACCCTGACAATTTACCCAACTACTTGCCTTTGAATCACGCGCACTACGGCACTCGACTCCAAAATGAAACGGTACTACATTCCTACCCGCGTGTGGTAATCGTAGCTTACGTTGAAGTGTTACTCAATAGCAGTTCCAAGCTTGTATAATAAATATTACTAACAAACAGTTTGTTTCAATCATGACGGCAAAAAAATATTCTCATGCTCTCGTTCTGAAATGTATCGCAATTCCAAGTGGAAAAAAATGCATTCATTGTATTAAATGTAAATGTTTTTATAGTGGTAGGTGAGTCGAGAGTTAAACGTCAGGATGATGATGGCGGAGATGAAATAAACCCGGAAGAGCTTTGCGATGGACGGCCGGCGGACGAATACTTCCGGCTCTCCACAGAGGGCGACTGCCGTGACGTCGTCAGGTCAGTTTACTATAACTTCGTATTATTCATAAATTTTTCAGCCACGTGAAATCATCCATGCGTAGCATAAAACGAGCAAGTTTTATAAAGCTTAAACAAGGTCATCTAAATTGTTGATTTATTTATATGCTTCGTTAGATATTCAATTCAGAAACTTGATATTCCAGCCAGTGAACGGAATGGTCGATAACGTGCCTTGAATAATATACCTAACTTGATTGTACAGAAACTAAACAATGCAATGTCCACTCTGTAGACTGCGTGACATTTATTTTTTTTAGCTTGTACTTGCTTTGATATTGAATTTATAATGCACTAAAAAAACTGACTTGGATTTAAACATACAATCATTTTTTTTTTTCAAATGATTTACCAAAATAACTTTAGTAACAAACTATTTTTTATAGAATTTAATTATTTATAGGATTTTTTACATTCATATTATAAATATTATTTGAATAGGTATTTTTTACTAAATTTGACGCTATCTACGGTCTACCTACCTACTATAGTATTTTATCTACCTCATCAATAGGTACAAATACGATAATTAAGAATAGGTATACTGATATAAATAGAATATTTTTACTTTTGCTTATTACTTTTTCAGACTATTATTTTAAGCAGCGATTATTGTGTTTTAAAAGTTTATTTAAATAGCTTATACTACAGCAAGCAAGCTTAGATGTAAGACGACATGGAATGCTGAGAAAATACGACTTATTTGGAGGCTTCATAAGTCGTCCAAATATATTATGTTTTACGAATGGTTTAATGCCTATTTATATGAATCTGGTTCAATAAGTTGAAGGCTTGGCTGTGTACAGGTGCGACAAAGGTGCTGAGAATGGCGTAACCAGGCTCGCATCGGTGAAGTGCCCCGGCGGTTTGGCTTTCGATATCGACCGACAAACCTGTGACTGGAAAACCCATGTTAAGAATTGCGATAAACTAGAAAGTAAGTTTCGATGAATGTGGGAAGTGGTCGAACGAAGGGCTGGCTTCCGTCTTAACTCATATTGGATTTTCTTCACAAACGTCCAATACCAGTTAGCCTTTTGTGCGTCCGCTTCCGGCCTATTTTTACTTGAAATAATTGTTTATTTCTTATTAATACAGGTGCACTAGGTCAGGTCTTAAACAGATCACTTGCCCATCCGGACTGTCTTTCGATCTCGATAAACAGACCTGCGACTGGAAGGGTAAAGTGAACAACTGTGACAAACTTGAGAGTAAGTGGCGACAAGTTATACGCGTGTAGCGAGCTTGGGTGAAGGGGCCGCGTCGCACAGTAGATTTGTTTTGCATGAGGCCCCGGACAAAGGGAACGGCCTTCAAAAGGACCGACCTTAACTACACAATGGAAACGATTGTTTTGGCATACTTACTTATACACTAATCCTGCTGATATATTTTGTCTTAAACATTTTTTTTTTATTTACAAAGCAACCGTGCTAGAGATACGTAAAAAGAAACTTACAATAATCTTCGTCTCAATCACTGATGATCAATCACGCACCAACAATTGTTGAAATATTGAGCGACAAACACAACGCAATCATAATTCACTCATTTCACGTTTCTTCCAATGCTTATGCTTTAATTGACATTTTCATTAATAATGCTCTTTCGGACTTTTACTAACATTTTTCTTTTTGGGGTAATATATTATGTAAATAGGTAATTACAACTTTGTTTGCAATAAATAATTGTATCATACACAACCGCTTTACTTTAACAAAATAAATTATATGGAAGGCTTAACTTCTTATTTTTGGATGGTGTTTGGTTTATGTAAATAAATAAAAACAAAAAAAAATAAGCCTTCTTTAACTTTAAGGTGTAATTTATATAAAATTAGAAAAATATAATATGTCTTTCACCACTTCTCTTCCTTCTGATATTGATTTCAACTGGTTCATAGTGATAATTCATTTCATATCATACAATATTTACATTAATATTCTAGGTCAAGAATAACGATTGACCCATTTCCTTCTCTGAACTATCTTCTACATTACAACAATGCTTTGACCCAGTGACTAATATTTCATAAACTCTTTCTCGTCTCTTCTTGACCACCACTGAAAAGATAATACTTATCCTTATTAATTTTTCTGATGTTAACTCGTCATCTCTCATGCTTCCGAAACCTTTTCACTTTATTACTGACGACACACTGAAAATACACAAAGAAATACGTCCACCCTACGTCCTCCCTAAAGACACACGAATTATTTCTAGATTTAAAGATTATTTACGTTTTCAGAGCCAAGGAAAATTCTGCCTATTCTGAAGACCGACGAACCAATTTGCCCCGATGGAAAATTGGCCTGCGGCAACAGGGAATGCGTTGACAAAGAACTGTTTTGTAACGGCAAACCAGACTGCAAAGACGAATCTGATGAAAACGCCTGCAGTATGTATCTTTTAGCTCTTACTAAAAATAATCAGAATAATTCAATTAAAAGTACGACACTTTGTAGATTTTGCCATTGTGTGTAACAAAACAAAATAATTAAATCAAAATATAATAATCGTAAAAATATTGGTTAGCCTATGTTCACAATAATTATTACTATCGAATCATCATTTTAAACACTAAAAACATCACTCATTAACTATATCTTATATAAAGTGTAAAGTTACTGTCGTAGCTAGATCATATTATATTTAATTTAATTACACACCGTGACGTAAATAAAGTTCACCATTCACTTTATAGAAATCGGTTACATAAATGAGAAAGATCTTGTGGTTAGGTTACCTAATAAAATATTATACCTAACTGTAATTTATAAAATTATGAGTACGTTATACATATATACAAAGAGCAAGATATAAGTTCTAAATAATATATTTCCTCTTGCAGCCGTCGATGTCGACCCCAACAGAGCTCCCGACTGCGATCCTAACCAGTGCGTCCTTCCCGACTGTTTCTGTTCCGCTGATGGTACCCGTATTCCCGGTGGAATTGAGCCTAACCAAGTCCCACAGATGATCACAATCACTTTCAACGGCGCCGTCAACGTAGACAATATCGATTTATACGATCAGATATTCAATGGCAACCGACACAATCCTAACGGATGTCAAATTCGTGGTACATTCTTTGTATCTCACAAATATACTAACTATGCTGCGGTACAAGAATTACACCGTAAGGGACACGAAATTGCAGTATTCTCGCTCACTCACAAGGATGATCCACTCTACTGGACCAGTGGAACCTATGACGACTGGCTGGCTGAGATGGCCGGTGCCCGTCTTATTGTAGAACGTTTCGCTAATATTACAGATGCGTCCATCATCGGAGTGCGCGCCCCATACTTACGTGTAGGTGGTAACAAGCAATTTGAAATGATGGCTGACCAATATTTCGTCTACGACGCTTCAATCACAGCTCCTCTTGGTCGTGTCCCAATCTGGCCATACACTCTATACTTCCGTATGCCACACAAATGCAACGGTAACGCTCACAACTGTCCTTCCCGAAGCCATCCAGTCTGGGAAATGGTAATGAATGAATTAGATAGACGTGATGATCCTACTTTTGACGAATCACTTCCTGGTTGTCACGTAGTTGACTCTTGTTCTAACATTCAAACTGGTGATCAATTCGCCCGTCTTCTTCGTCACAACTTCAACCGTCACTACACGACTAACCGTGCTCCTCTTGGTCTACATTTCCATGCTTCTTGGCTCAAATCTAAAAAAGAATTCAGAGATGAACTCATCAAATTCATCGAAGAGATGCTTGAAAAGAACGATGTCTACTTCACTTCCCTTATCCAAGTTATCCAATGGATGCAAAATCCCACAGAACTGTCATCACTCCGCGACTTCCAGGAATGGAAACAAGACAAGTGCGATGTTAAGGGTCAACCTTTCTGTTCTCTACCAAACGCTTGTCCTTTAACAACACGAGAGTTACCAGGAGAGACCTTACGTCTGTTTACATGTATGGAATGCCCGAACAACTACCCCTGGATCTTAGATCCTACGGGCGAAGGTTTTAACGTTAAGAAGTGATCTCTTAAGTAAAAGTGAAGAAAAGACTGTACACATGTAAATAATACTCAGTAATATTATTGAATACAATTAATCGTGACTTGTATGACATGACGAAAACACCAACTCTGGTTATATTAATTATTATTGTTGTCAATGAATTTATTGCCTATTTATATGTATGGAAACTTAGAGTTGGTGTTTGACGTAAAAGGTATTGAATAATGTCCTGTCACTCCGCTGTACGTATATACTGCAAGGATAGATAATCTTATGTATATTTCATTATAATTTAGGATGTTACAATTTTTATGGACAATAAAAATTAAATTGGATTTCGGTATTTTATTTCTCCTATTTTAACTTTAAAATTTAAATTTTGCAATTAAATTGTAAGAAAAGAGTGAAAGTAAGCGAGTAATTATAAAATAATAAAATGAAATAATACATATATATTTTTTAAGAAACTATCATTGCAATATTATTACAATGATAGTTTCTTAAATAACTTCTCGTATTAAAATTCTTATCAATTTTAAATTAAATTAATTTAATTGGTCAATTTACACAGCTCAAGGTCAAAGCTACGTTGCAAATTAGAAGTACAAATATAGAAAGCAAAATGCTTGCTCTACTCTACTTAACAAATCGTTCTACGCCAAAAAATACATAAAACAATAATTGTTTGTTATGGCTCCATAGCCTCTCTTCATTTAATGATTTAACCTTTGTTTAACAAAGCAAATTTACTTTTTTACTTGTCCCTGAAGGCAGAAACTATGCAAAAGATGATGACATGCGTCCAGTTTTATCGAACAAACAATTAGCATTTAAATTGCACTGACATCGATCGTAAAAGATAAAACTTAAGTGGCGTAACAATGATGACTTAAAGGTTGCAAAATTAGCTTATAAATAAATTCGAACAACCATATTCGTGAAATATGTAACTTTAGGCATTTGTTACGCAATATGATATTTAATAAAGTATTCGATTCCGAAATATACAAACTTAGTTAGGAACAATACTTTACTGTTATAAAAAATTGCTAAAGAAATTTTGAAAGTCTAGCAATTGGTTACACGATTTAATAAAAATCCTTGTCCCTTACTTTTAAGGGTCTGAATGTTATCAAGCCGTATTATTTGCATTTGTAACATTTGATAAAATAACTGGCTGATGCTGCTGTTCATTAGAATAAACATGGGTTAAAAAAACATATCGTTCATCCTCTGTTGTTTTATTTTTACTAAATACACAAGTAGTATATATATTGTAGCCATAATGATGGTCACACATAATTAATTATTTAATTATCACGACCTGTATGACCTAAGTAGTTAAATGTTACGGATCCAAATCATTTGTCTAGCTGTTAAATTGAATGGCTTAATACACACACACTACAAATATAGAAAAAATGATTATTCTAGAAGCCTAGTAGTTATATTATAAATAAAAAAAATGTATGCGTGTACTAGAGTACACACGTAAGAAGTGAAACTTCTTTATGACCTAAAATGTCACGAGTATGGCGTAACGCAATAATGTCACGCGTACGGCGTAACGCAAAAATGTTACACTAAATTTTTGTCCAACCCCGATAAAGAAGTTTCACTTCAAAAAATCGGTCAAGGTCATTAGGGTTCTGTACAAATAAACTAAAAGCAACCGTAAAAAATGGCTACACATCCAATGTATGACCGTGCCAACCGCTGCCTAACCTCAACTTTTTATTATTTATTTTTATAGCGGCAACAGAAATGCATCATCTCTGAATATTTCAACTGTCTTTCTGTCACGGTTCATGAGATACAGCCTGATGACCGGCGGAGCCGTCTCAGCAACGTAGTATAGCACATCTCTGATGGAAAAGCACTCTATCGCATCTGTGTTTGTATTCACATCATAATATTAAAACTGGTTGTGCATACTGCAACTTATATTTATAAAACTTTTCATAACTATAGTTTTTGTGATCCTTAAAAAAATTAAAATAAAGATTTAAAAACTCAAGCTTATAGTTGTATTGATGTACTCTAATTGTTCTTGACAACAAGTCAAATTAAATTGTGATCATTGAAGCAACCACAAGATTTTTCCACATAGGTATACTAGCAAGCGAGGACGTCTACATCTTGTCTATCTAGTTCGAACGTACCTATACTACTAATGTCAATTCAAATTAATTAACATAGTTAGCAATATATTTAAATTTATTGGTACAAACCAGGAAATGTCAGTTTTACATACATAATAAGTTATTATCAAAAAGTATATTTTGATAGGTTTATGTGACCATTAGATTTTTTTTTAATCCTGTTATAGGTCAATTGGTCGAACAAAATTATTAAATGCGGATTATATTGATTTTCTGAACTTGAATTTTAAATGGGATACGCGTTTACATCGCCAAGAAGCTATTATATTATGTGTACATGTGTACAAGAAGAATAATATACACAAATACAATAATATTATGTAGTTGACCACTGATATATATATATATGTTAAATACTAAAATATGTACCTGTTCTTTAATGAATATAATTTAAATAGTTCTCTGGAATTTAGGGTGCTTTATTTCTTGGCGAAATGCTAATATCATGTATTTTACGAGTATTCCTATTCCTCTTGTAATCAGTATTCACTGGCGTTCAAACAAAACAACTTTTTATAATTAAATTATTTAATTAAGCTTTTGTAAATAAAAACAAAACAATGTTATTATAATATCTATATAATATTTTATGTAATACTATTGGGACTAGTTATAATGACCTAACATAAATTAACAACATAAGTAAATAATAAAGTTTTTGGTTAAAACAATTAATACATTTCAATATATCACATTGCTTGGAATAAAATTCATTGTGGTAGTGTTTTAATGCTAAATAATACCGTAACAATAATTTAAAGAAAGTGTTTAATTGCAAAATACATTGCAAAGCAGTGACTACATATTGATAGCAAATAAGCTTTGGTAGTTTAATTTATAATATGAAAATTTAAGCGAAAACGTTAAGATTTTTCGAAAATTGTGCATCGTCGTCTAACGTCTTTCCAGAGAGCGAGTCCGATAACCCCAAATCGTCAGAATGGCCGTCCTGCGTGTTCCTGTTAATATAATACAATAAACAATATATATTTTCATACTTTATTATAAAAAATATTTTTCTATATAATATCAATTGTTTGTTAAATCATTTTAGAATTAGTCCGTGACTGGGTTTCGTTTTATACAAAAAGGTGATAACGTATGTTTCTTTGGCACGTCAAGTAATCCCAATGATTTAATGAATTTTAGTTTGAGATGAGTTAAATAATCAAATTTTTTATATCATTTCTTTACTTACCGACTATTTGCTCTATTATAATCGTCTCCTGAAAAGCTGTCTGTATCATCATTAAGTGATGTTTGGGAATCTGTGGAAACAAGTTGATTTAATATCTTTAACTTATGAAACGTGATCAATGAGTGTTTCTTTTTTTAAATACAAATAATAATTATAATTTATATTGATATATTTGAAAAATCACAATCACATCGATAGTTGATACGAAAAATACTGCAAATTAAAAAGAACGCAGAAAAATAAGGCAAACATTTCTAAAATATACCGTCGGAAGTTTATATATTTCTCCTGATTTCGTTTTAGTCTGTACAGTATACAGGGTGGCATAATAAATGGATAATATTATGGTAACTGTGGGTAGACATATGGTAACTTGCATGTCTCATTGCACTTATTTTTGGGACAACTCATGCTCCCGTAACTAGGGCCTGGAAACGGGCAAGTGGCGGAAGGCCTGAAAACGGGCAACTGCTGGGCGGGACATGCGGAAGATTGCGAATGTGTACCCGCATCCCGTCTAAAGCAGCGCGTTGGTACACGGTGGGGTTTTAGCCGGTAGGAATCCGACATAACCCACGGCTCCTTCCCCGGGAGCCGTGGGTATGTTAGGCAAGATTTCCCCACTTGAAAAAAAAATGCTCCCGTAACTGGTCTCGTCTTTTTTAGTAAGATCTCGCCATCTTACGATAGGGACAACTTAAAATAACCCTTGATACACGTTAAAAATCATTAAATCAAAAATGTTTGAAAATGAAACGATACGTGTTTATTTTTTTCAGAAATGATCATTATTTTTTTGAAAGCGCCTAATCATCAATTATTTTGAGTGAAGGGGTGACAGATGGTCCTTTTTAAGACATCCATTATCCACATTTCAAACCCAATTATATAAGAAGTAATATGTGTGTGGCAATGATCTTAGGTTTGTTGGATATAACTTCATTTCGAGCGTGTCCTTAATATTTAGATACGACATGACCCAACCGTCACCATTTCAACTGAACTGTGAATAGAGATGTATGGTATCATAATATATTAGATACATAACTAGCGACGTCGCCATGGCCTGTTAATGAGTTACAGCTCTTAGCATCTATTACAAAAACCTATAAGTATAATCACTAATACTGGTTTCAACATGAACTAAAAAATCGGAGACCAATAAAGGACTAGTTATTTTTTACATTAAATAAAGTTCAGAATATTAAAACATACATTTTGTAAGCAAAAAAATTGTAAGCAGACCGAAGTCTGTTAGAGGAGTGAAACGTAGAAACGTTATTACACAGCTTGCGTAATGTGATCTTTTGGAAACATAAAGAAAGCTGGATAATTGTAACAGAGACACTGATCTATCTATGTATTAAGATGCTTCAAAAACGATGCAAAAAAAGTAAATGATTCTATATTCGAGTTAGAGTTAAAATAGATATTGAGATAAGGTAAGAATTAGAGTTAGAGACGGTGAAATTAGAGTTAGTAACAGAAACAGTAAGACTTTTTTTAATTTTTTAAGATTTTAAGTCAGAGATACAATATGAGTTAGAGCTTAAAAATATATAAGGCATATTTAGAGTTAAAGATAGAAATAGAGTTAAATATAGTTAGAGATACATATTTAAAGTTAAAGATAGCGTTAGAGTCTAGTATAATTTTTGAAGTGAAAACTTCTTTAGCGGCGTTGAGCACTTTTTCTGTAATGGATATAAAATCTTAAACTCGCGTCAGGACACGTGACCTGATCGAAAAAGCGTAAGACGGATACCATTCCAAAATATCAAACATGCTCAACGTTAATAATCAAGTTTTCACTTCTGCCGGCACTCCCGGAGTGCAACCCGTCTTTTTTTTATATTAAATAGGTAGACGTTTGACCGCTATCCTGCCTGATGCGAACTATTTAGGACTACGTCCACCCAGAAGAAGTCTATTCACTCTAGAAGACACACATTATTACACTCTATTCATTCTATTAGGATTATTTTACAAATAGTCTAAGATCCCACCGCAAAATTTGGCCACAAGCATTTTTAATAAAAAAAATTTAATCGATTTTTCGTGAAAATCGGCATACGTGATTTTTTTTTAATCTAAAGATTCATTCATTATGATTTGCCATGATGTAGACTACATTTTGTATAATTAATAACAAGTGAACGAAAGGTTTTCCGAAAAATCAATTAGAATTTTATTTTATTATAAATGCTTGTGGCCAAATTTTGATTGGCAACCCAGACAATATATATTCGCCTAATTATGAATATAACGGGTCCGCCAAATAACTTTTTTTTTTTTAAATGCTATTTAAAAAAAAACTACTAAATATTTTTTCAAATTTCTTTTTTTATTTGAAAGTACAATCCTTCCGGTTAATGATGGAAAATAATTTCATTCAAATGGCTGCCTCGGCTGGCCATGCAGTAGCCTACACGATCGGTCCAATTTTTGAGTACATTATCGATTGTGTGCAGCTGTATTTCACCAATGGCTTCACGAATATTGTCCTTTAAAGCGTCAATTGTCTCTGGCTTGTCGGCGTAACACTTATCTTTGACGGCACCCCACAAATAATAGTCCAACGGTGTCAAATCGCAGCTCCGAGGTGGCCAAACCACATCAGCTCTGCGGCTGATAATGCGATTTTCAAAAACAGGGCGCAAAACATCAAGTGTAGCGTCCGCTGTGTGGCACGTTGCGCCGTCTTGTTGAAACCAAATGTTGCCAATATCCTCCTCTTCAATTTCTGTGAACAAAAATTCGTTCAACATGGCCCGATAACGATCGCCATTGACTGTAACGGCCACACCTTGCTCATTTTCGAAGAAAAATGGCCCAATTATGCCTCTGGACCAAAATCCGCACCAAACAGTGACTCGTTTTGGGTGCACCGGCTTTTCAATGAATGCGTGCGGGTTTTCTGTGCCCCAGATGCGACAATTCTGCTTGTTTACATACCCGCCAAGTTCGAAATGAGCTTCATCTGAAAAGATGATTTTTTTGGCAAAATCCGCATCTTCTGCAAGTCGATCGCAGGCCCACTTAGCGAAGCGAAAACGCATTGGATGGTCAGTTGGCTTCAACTCCTGAATCAATTGGATTTTGTACGGCGTCATACCAAGGTCTTTACGCAAAATTCGTCTCAATGATGTCTCCGAAATGTCCAATTGTTGAGAACGACGGTGAACTGATGTTGATGGTGTTTCACGCACACTTTCGGCCACAGCAGCAATATTCTCGGGTGTACGCACTGTTTTTGGCTTTTCACGCGTTGGTTTATCGATGAGGATGCCAGTTTCTTTCACTTTTTTCACAAGGTAACGAACATACGGAGCTGACGGTGCTTCATTTCTTCCAAAATCCGTACGCAATTTTCGCACACATTCTGCAACATTACCATGATTTTCAAAGTAATGTCGCAATATTTCCCAGCGTTGTTCAAGCGTATACACAACCATATTTGTTCAGCGGAAGGATAAAACTAATTATCTGTCAAATTAGACATGAGCTAAGTGTTGCCATTCACGAAATAAGCACTAGTTGAAAAAAAAAACGTTAGATGGCGGACCCTGTACATAAAATTTTGGTTTTAGCAAAAAAACTATGAACGCACTAATCCTGCGGTGGGATCTTATGCTATGGGCCGATTTTTCAATCCTTGGTTAAAATTTATCCGTCCAATAAAGTATTACACGAACATTTTAAAATGTCACCTGTAAACTGTCAAATGCGGACAATTAGAATACATTTCTGAAATGGTAGTTTAATATGTTATTCGATGAACAAGATTTAACCAAGGATTGAAAAATCAGCCCTAAAACAATTAGTCGAGTGTAGCGTGTTCAACTCACCCGAAGTAGTGAGTCGGTGTGTAGTGAGGTACTCCGCGGAGAGGTAGGGCGGCAGGTCGTCCGCCGCGTCCCCCGCGCCGCCCTCCGCGCCCAGCGTCTCCACCACCGACAGCCACTGCCCGTTGTGGCAGCGGAACCGTTCCAGCTGGACACGATAACATTAAATGTAGGGTAATGACGATTATGAATACGAATACTATAGTGAAAAACTGACATTAATTAATTATTATAGTCGGCACGGCGAACCTTGATTCCTATGACAATTCGTGTTAGTGATGGGTCGTATGATGAGTCGTGTCTATTCTTTAATTTTTTTATATACAAAGGTGCGGCTCGTATTCAGCACCGTCGGTAAACATAACAAATAATATAAACTGCATTTTTAACTAAGATTTTTAATGTCGGTTATGTTGGTGTTGTATTAAGTTCTTTAGAATAGATTAAGTAGGTAAGTAAAACGCAAGTTTTCCAAAAAATAAAAATGCTCCCTATCATTTTTTCATAATTTTTAATCCGTAAAACACGTATTCGCTAGTGTATATTTTACCATGAAAATGGATGTCGCCATTTAATTTGTCTGAAAAACTTATGTTATAAAAGTAATTGGATATTTTTCAGGTAGGGTCTATCTATTTGGTTTGATTTCTCGGTTTTAAAGATATTTGTTTATCAATACTTGCCGCAATAGTCGATAAATACCTTGTAAGTTTTGCAGGACGTAAACGTAAAGTCAATTTAAAATAATTTTTCGTAAATGTTAAGAATTGTTATAATTACAACGGAATATCATTGTAATAGCATAAAGCTAAGTAAAAATTAATAAATGTCATTTTTAAACGCCTCCAATACGTTTCTAATTTAATGGTGACGCCATTACAAGGTTGTGTTTTGGGAATAACTGTCAGTGTCATTAGGATCAAGTTTCGCTGTGCCGACTATAAAATAAAATTAATAAACTTACCTTGATTCTATTTGCCCATTCGTTTTGCATTTGAGATATTATATCGAGGCAAGAATCGCACATCTTCCTGATTTCAACGTTTTTGTCTTGCATGAGATCGATTAAATAGGCCGGTGCTTCTGTAAGGCAACAATTATAAAAATTAGTTTCGTTGTTACAAAAAAAAATCAAGCATCACCAAATAGCTTTATAACTATGTATATACAAATGTAACAGTAACAAATTGAAAATTAAATCTAGTTTGAAATTGCCTAAAAAAGGGTAAGAACTGATGGAGGACACCATTCATCAATTCAATTCCATCTTGATTATTCCGAAACAAAAAACCTAACATTCGTTTTCGTTGAGATTGACGTAAGCTATAGATACGTTTATCTATAACAGCTTACGTCAATCTCATACATTCGTAGTCTATTCTATTGAACGCTACGCTAACAGAAAACCACTTGACTAGGGGGGCTGATCAGCAAACCGAACGTATGTGGCGGGCTAATAAGTGTAATGTAATTAGTATCAGTGCCCCGTGCCTAGACACACCCCTACTTGCACTACACAGTACACACACGCACCAGTCGCCGCCACGAGGTGGTCCGCGGCGGTCGCGTGCGACAGCATCTGGCGGAACGCGAACACGGTCTGCAGCACGTGCTCGTCGTCCGCCTGCCGCTGGCGCAGCGCCGCCACCAGCGCGTGCCCGCCGCCCGCCGCCGCCAGCGCGCCCGCGCCGCGCTCCTCCGCGCACACCGCGCCCGCGCACACCACTGCTTCTAGCACCAGCTCGGGAGACCACTTCTCCTCTGAAATGTTCAATACAAGAATTGTCTTTTAAATAAATAAATAAAAACACTTTATTGTACACACAGATGAAGTTGACAGAGAGAATAAAAAATCAGCACATGATAATATGTCTTTTTGATAGATATTCCTTTATTTATTTATTTTAGCCGAAATATAACTTATATTTGTTAAAAGAGTGGTTTCTTTCATTTGTGGATCGCAAAATTTAAAACGTAAGCGACCATCTTTATACACGAAAAGTTTGTAATTATGTAATTATGTATGTATGTATGTATGTAATTATGTATGTATGTATGTATGTATGTATGTATGTGTAACCAATTTAGGCTTCAACAGCGTCATTGCTAGAGTTTGTCGGAAACATAATAGATTATTTAATAGCACAAAAGTTGACATCAACTTTCTTAGTTTGTTTGCATATAAAATCGTTTTACATAAAAATTATACTGATAAGAATAATGTTTTCTGATTAGAATTTATACTACGATTAGAAGCTATAATTTGATACAACTCAAAAATGCATGTTGTATTTGCCTGTAATTGGATCTACATCTTGCTATGCATGCTAATTTATCTCACATACTCAAAATACAATATAAATATAAGATGTACATCTGTAGGCAAATCAAATAAATAAATAAATAAATAAATATTGTATTCACGCATAAACCTCTTAACCGATTTTGATGAAATTCGGCACAGACAATCTTTAGACCCTGAGAAAGAACATAAGCTACCTTGTATTGCAAAATATGTTCCACGGGCGAAGCCGGGGCGGACCGCTAGTAATTTATAAAGTTCTTTGAATAGTAAAATTACCTGGGTTGAGAACCTTCATGATGTATGGAATCAAGTTATATCTTTCGACAACAGCATACACATCTATATTGTTTAATGGGTTAAGAATATTGCTCAAAGTCCCGAGGCATTCAATTACGAATTCTTCAGGAGCTTCACCACTTGTTACCGCTCCTGCCACGTCACCTACAAACTCCTGCAAATGCAAAAAAAATACATTTTTTGTATTACTTTTCCAAAAAATCACATAAAAGTAAAAGCACTAAATTATAAAAAACTGATAAAAATAGTAAAGCATCGAAATGTTTAAGTAACAATTATGAATTAACATACCACAAAAAGTGGTTTATTAGCTGCGTGATGGGATAGATTCCTCACTAGCTTCATGAGCATAGCATTGCGGTGACGAAACGCTCGCGCAAGTAACTCGCGCAAGCGGCCCTCTGACGTCATCTGTTGTGCTGCTCGCTCGTTCCACGCGAGATTCACGCATAAAGCGAGTAATACGTCAGTGGTTCCTGGCCCGTTTTCGCAGTTTATATCGCTATTTACGTTGAGGAGTAACATATCTGTTAGCTGAAATATATAATATATTATAATTGTATATTTTAAGATGTTAGGAATAACTTTAAACTTGAACATTGCGCATTTTATTACAGATTCATAACACTTACCAATTTCACACAATCGGACTGCGTAAACATAACTTTGACGCGATCATCCATGCTGAGGTGGTATAAAATTTTCATTGCAAGTGTAATGTGTTTATCATCACCTAAAATAAATAAAACAATATTAAATAAATGTTATTATTAAAATCACTTTGTTTAAATATTTTAGATGCTTTACTTACTTGTAAATTGAATAAGCTTCGGCAACATATTCAATTTAATCATTTTGTTGCGTAATTTGGAGTCGAAAGTTAAGTTAAATAAAAGTTTTAATGTCACATTCACCAAATCGGCATTTGGCGAATCTAATAGCGGTGCTAATTTATCAATAATGCCCTTTGAAGCCATAGAGTTTTTGTTCTCAATGAAAATTGAAAGTTTTTGCAGAAATGATACAATTAAAATCAATAGATCAATATTTGAATGTCTTTCCATAGCGCCAATGAGCAAACCCACAATATCTTTCTTGTGCATCTTCTCTTCCACCTTAACATTATCTGCTATATTTAATAGCATATAAAATGCCACTCGCAATAGCTGTTCTTGTCGTTTCGATAAAGCCTTCAGCTTCCTTTTCATCTGTTCTTCATCATTTTTGGATAAAATTTCATCAGACGCATTACATAAATCCTCATGGTAACTAGATACGAGGGATCTAGTCTTTTGAAGATTAACATCAGCAACTGCCCATGTTCCTGATTTAGGACGGCGCTTGGGTTCCGGAATCCGACTCTTTGGTAATTCATTCTAGAATTGAATAGTATATAAGTGCTATAAGAGCTTTAAAACAAATACAGTATAACAATTGTAAAAAAAAAGGTTGTAATGCTCACCTTATCAGGAGTCAGTACTTGCTTCTTTCCCTCAACCTTTTCTTTCCATTGATCATACCTTTTTAGTTCATAGTCAATTACATCCATACAGAGTGAACCAATCTTGTACTGAATAATTACTGAATGAAATTCAATATATGTTGAGAAACAGAAAAATGTGTATACAATATTTGTACTCAACTCAATGCTTCTCTTCCATTCTTCCCTGAGAACTCTAGACAGAGCACTCAGCAAAGCCTCTAAAATAAAAAAATAACTATGTACTTGTATTTATCAAAGTTGTTCCAATTAAAGCAAAAATTCTATTAAAATTTAATACACTGGTCATCAAAAAAATCAACCCACCTACACTATGTTTGCTATTTATCGATTATTTCACAAATAAGTCGTCTTATACATATTGTTGTATTTTGTTGTAAGGGTCTGATAACATGCTAATCATTATGTTTGTCGTAAATTTTACTGCACTTAATGATTCTTAACAAATTTTTATACAGAAATACTGTACAGTGTTGATTTGACGGTTTACGGCGGGACAAATTATGCCCGTGTTCCCAGTTCAAAAATGACTTTTTTCGGGATCTCTTATTCATAACGTTAAGTTTAATAATTGATGCTGTAGTTTTGATAAATTTTGTCTCAAAATAATGGATACTACTGTAGCTGAGGGGGCCCAAACTGTGGCTCTACTAAAACAGGGGTTATGTCAACTTGCTGTGGCTAAAAACTAAAATCTGAGCTGTTTTGCAGTTCGATGAGATTACCAAAAGTTTCTAGAGACTGGGCAGTATCGATGAAAATATTGATCTGCAAGAAATAGGGCGGCACCTCAAAGGCACGACCCCTAGATAATGAAATCAACTCTACAAAATCGACATCTGTCTGGTGTAGATCTCTAGTGACGCCTGCGTGAAGATAAGGAGGTGGGCATAAATGACAGAACTGTTAGAAGAAGACTTAAGGAGTAGAACCTAAGACCACACAAGCCAGAAACATGGCCACAATCAGCCACAGCACATCGACAAACCAGACTTCAATTGACTCGAAATCACGTAAACTGGACTATAGGCCAATGGGAGTCAGTACTTTTGAGTGACAAGATGCAAATGACTTTATATGGTGCTGATAGACGTCTTTATGTCATGCGATGACCAGATGAACGATTTGTTCAGTGCTAGGTAGGAGAAACGGTCGATTATGATGGAGGCTCTGAAAAGTTCTAGAGTGGCATTTCTTTGACAAGACGCACGGAGCTTGACGATAAAAAGATGCTCATTAAATGCTGTTCAATACATTACCGAGGTTTTGGACTATCATATGGTGTAATATGCCGGCTGTATCTGCAAAAACTTTGAGTCTATGCATGATAATGCTCGGAAACACGTAGAGCGAATCGTGATCCAGTATTTAGAAGAGGTCCGCATTAGAGTTACACTCTGGTTAGCAAAAAGTCTCGATTTGAAAACTACAGAGCACATGTGGGACAATTAAAAAATAAAGCTTAGAGCTCGTAATTCAGCCCCTACAACAATAGAAGACCTGAAAACCGCCATCAGGGAAGAATGATAACGAATTCCTCAAGAGACCATCAAAATCTTGATTATTTCTTTAAAACCATTTTAACGCAGGCTATCATTCCAGAAAGAAGGGAAAATACTGAGTATAAATTCGAAGGAAACGTGATCATAAGTTTCATGATTACAAAATAAACTGCATTTGAAATTAAATAAAGAAAAAGCTGAAAATTGAGGATTTTGAACTTTATTCGAAATTGACATTTTTTTTGACATGTTAATGATTTTATGTGTTTATATTCGTGTAAATATGCATGTTTAATTAATCGGTTCAGTTTCCAAACAATTTTTTTCTTTAGTTTGTGAGAAAACCGCAACTTTCCGTAAAAATGCAGGTGGGTCGATTTTTTTGATGACCAGTGTAGTAGATAATGAAACTAATTTATAGGTAGACTGCTTAAAATGGAACTTTAAGGTAATGGACTACCTTGTGACGTTTTATATTAACATACATAAAGTAAAACTTCATCATATTACCATTTCTAGCCAGCTCTACTAAATTGTCTGGATTTCTTGCAAGTTGCAAGATTAATGCTGAGCCTTTTATTTTTTCTGGTATGTCATCATACAATAATTCAACATAATCATCAACATGGTTGAGGACTGCAACTGGTACACTCTCTACTGGACTCATGGTTATAAAATCTTAAACAAAATATATAATTTCTTACACATTTTATACATAATACTTTACTTTATTGATGGTGCCTATATAATTATTTATAGTAAAATAGTGGAGCACAATTAAGACTATTATTGATTTATAAAATACATAGAAGTAGTTGCTTATCTTACCTAGTTGTATACAAATATTTAAAGGACATCATCAATGTCTATTACCTATCTATAATGCTATAAAAATTAATATTTACAGTTGATGATGATGATAATCTAAGAGGCAAAGTACAGTGAATATGAACAAAGTAATTATTATGTATTAAGTTCATAAACACATTCCAAGGCAAGATTTAAAAATAAATAATTATCGTAAAAACATCTATATTTATGTATTTTATGTTTTTTAAAGTTTATTAAATAGACGCTAAAAAATAACTCATCTGTTAACTCACAAAGTATAACATGATAACCATATGTTTTTATTTACCTTTCTCTGAGCCTCACCTTGAGAAGCAATCAATAATCGAAATATATCAAAAAAGACTTCTCGTAATCATCAAATCTCCCCCGAACGAATTACACGAATTTCACGAAATTTCACGAATCTAAAATAAATTATCATTTATATCGTAAATAATCACTTTTAAACAATTGTATTGGTATTTTTAAGAAATAGGTACCTATGTACCATACTATGTACCTACAACGTCCTACAATAAATAAATAATTATTTATTGATTTATGTCAAACGTCAAAATGTGATCGTCAAGTTTCATCCGTCCGCATCTGTCACTTGTCAACCACAGAGTAAAAGGGCTGACAGACGTACGAGTAAGTACGCGAACTTGTGGCTCGACGACCTTTTTCGCTCGTGTGTCACCCCAAGTACGCGTACTTAAAAACCGTCGAGTAAGTTCGTTGACGATCCAACATGTTTGAAATTTTACTCGTAGCCCGCCTTCGCTCGCACGTCTGTCACCGCCGCGAGCCGCGAGCCTAGCCTGTCTAGCTATAATAGGTGTTACTAAGTGCAAAAGTTCAATTAATTTCGTCTTCTTCTTTTAGTTTTATGAAAATAATTTAATATAATTAATATGAATGAATATAATATAATTGAATATTGGCGAAGGTATCTTTGAATCACGCCAAGGAAGTTTCACTCCTGACGCGTGGGCTCGGCGCACACGCTCTTTTTTTGTAAAGTACCCTCAAAATATAATAGTAAAAACGAAAATATCCTTCAATTTTTGAACATTTATTTTGTTAGAATGCTATTTACTTAAAAATAAGTCCTGGTTATTAAATTAAAAATGTCTATATTTAATTCCTGAATAACATAAAATTCCCTCTGTTGATGACATAGAGACATTCGATATCGGTGACACGCGAGAAGCTACTGACCAAGCTCTTGCGTGTGTCACCGACGTCGAGCCGAGTAAGTACGCGAACTTTAAAACCGCGGTTTTAAAGTTCCTACGTCTATCAGCCCTTTAAGATTTCCTAAGATTTCCTTCATAGCGGAAACGAGAGGAACCTTATGATGCATTTTCACTAAGATTTTTACATTGCATACAGACGAGGTGATAAGCGAGGCGAATAACGAATGTATATTATCATGTAAACAGAGCACTCGCTATTCAACTTAAGATTCACGTATTCGTGTCTTAGATCATTCGTGTGACCGGTTTTGTAGATCGATTTTTGTTATATAATCAATAGGAAGACGAATGCATAGAGTAACATATACATACGACGAATATTCGACACTGGTACGCGTTAACACTCGTATACGAACAATTACATGCTCTGTGGTGAGGTGAACTCTCAGGTGAACGTTTCAAACACAGGTTTTAAACCACTTTGCCACATAATAAACCGTGTAAACGTTGAGTTATGAGGCCAATAATGTTGTTCTTCTACTCTTCACATGGCAATTTTTCAGCCGCGGCAGCCTTTTCGTAGTAAACTGTTATTTTTCTTGTGTATTTTTTTTTGTTTATGTGTTTGATTTTTACTGCGAATAAATTCTTATTCTATTCTATTCTATTCTATTCAATTTCTATCTACCGATCGAGCTTGCCGAATAGAAAGTTTGATATTTCATTGTGAGAAAAGATTTCTATTTAAAAAAAAATACATAAAAATCTTTATTAACCAAGTCTAAGAACCAAGTGTAGAACATGCAGTGATACTGGAGATCCAAATTAGGCTGTTGCCTGTGTCTTGGATCTCAGAATTGGGCAAACCATTTATAATATAATTAAGTTTATTTCGAAGAGTTAAGTGCCGTATTATTAATGTTACAAAAATACAAAAAATATTATTTTCTATTGGATTCATGAAATAAACTTAATTTATGATCATAAATCAAAGTTTACACAATTGTTACAGAATATAAGTGATATGATATGAATTATTAGGCTGAAAATTTCGATAACTGTTTATTATTGCTTATTTAATCAGGTGTTTTTTTATTGCAAATTATGATGAACAAGAAAATAATTTTCGGAAAATGTCAAATAACCAAAAGACTTGCATCTAGAATTATTTAGTGAAAAGTAAATAAAAACATCTGTAGTACGTCTCTGTCGTATGAAATGAAATATGAAATTGTACCTGTCTCTGTCTGTGGTAATAATCAGCAGTCAGCTTGTGACTAATTATTTTAGAAATATTTTTGTTTACTTTATCCTGTTTTTATTGAAAATGTACTGTGATAATAACTAAGGATTACACGTGTTTAGAAATAGAGTAAATTTTCGGACAACTTATTGTAAATTTTAGGTGACCATTGTGTTCGTGATAAATTTTTGTCGATTTCCTTTCAGACACTGTGATAAGAGGGAATGATAATGACCTAATCTAAAAGATTTTCATTAATCGTCACAATCATTCTTGGTAAGTAGCATACTACTTATTTTATACTTGGAAAACAAGTAATCTCACTCCCCTAAGGTGCAACTCGATATAGCAAATCTTACGATGTCTCTATGTTTCTTACAATAATTATCAACAGCTAATTGATCTTCCAAACGATTTAACATTCATGTTTATTAATTTCTATCTTTTTAACCTTTTTGCAAATAGTTCATTTGTGTATTCTGTTTCATATATTATTATTTATCGTCATTGTTTAAGTAGATAGCTGTCATTTGTACTAATTTCAGTTCTCAATTAATTAAATTTACCAGCAAAACATTTCCAATCTGTTAAACACAAATTTAGTAGTGTGTTACAGACACTACTAAATTTGTGTTTAACAGATTGATGTATCTACTGCAGGGAATTTTGTTTGTATAATGATGTTTATAAATTTTAAGATTTATATGGAGAGTAATATCTTATGTTTGAATTGTTTTGTAGGTATTTCCACACAATAAAATGAAGAATAATATATAGGAAAGCATGAAAAAATAACGCCACTATGTCAGAGAGCATTCAACCACTTACAGCCCCTATTTCTCTGTCTACATATCACCAACTAAGTTTGACAGGTATGTTTTAAACAATTATTAACCTTTTGTTCCGCAATTTATTAAAATAAAACAATCCCTGATATTTATAATTTAAATGCCAAACCATAGGCATTGTAATAAGTCATTTGTCTATTAATTTCATGGTAAAAACTGCTGATCAGATTAATACTATACAATGATTAGGTACAGACTAAATCAAGTGTGAATAAGAAATACATAACTGACTTATAGTTGATAGACTTAGGGCTAATTTTTCAATCCTTGGTTAAAACTTATTCGACGAATAACATATGAAACTAACATTTCCGTTAAACTACCATTCAGTTAAATAAACAGTGTTTATGAGTTCTTATCATGTACCTAGTTAGCTTAATTATTATTCTATTTGTCTTGGTTTGATGTACATACTAAAATTATTCTGATATTGTTTCAGTTGAATCTGCTAACATTAGGAGTTCTGGGCTCTTTAAACCAAATCCCTACCTGCAAGTGATCATTGATGATAATATATCAAGGAGGACTGAAGTTATAAAGAACACTTTACATCCAAAATGGAAAGAAGAGTTCACTGTCCTAGTCACTCCTCTATCAAAAATTGTTTTTCGTTTGGCCGACCACCATAGTTTTAGGAAAGACAACATTCTTGGGGAGAAGAGAATAAACTTTCTAAAAGTTCTCTTGTATTTTAATGGAAAAATCGAAAATGTTGAGATGACACTAGGTAAGGATATTTTTTTTATCTATCTATCTATCTATCAAAATTATTTTAATTACCAAAAATAATTGTATAATTAGTTTGGTTTGATTCACAAATTATACATCTCTCATTCCTGGCAAATTTGAACAAGATATTATTTGTTATTTATTTTTCTAAATAATAATTATTAAGGTTTTCTCAAATATTTTTAGATTTTCAATTATATTCTTACAACATAATAGTCTAGAATCTTATAATAATTTTTTTTTTTAGATTTAATGAAGACTGTATCCCAGGATAATTCTTCTAATTCAAATACTGAAGTAAAATCAGCAGAATTAGTGCTACTGTTAGATGGGTTACGAATTGATCCAACAATTTTAAGTCAATCGCATGAACTGTATGGAGAGCCTATGAATGCAAGAAGTCCACTTAACGATGGTGTTCGTGCAAGAATCAGACTACGCAACAATTCTGAAACATTCCGGTCTATGGCAAGACAACAGAATTTAAGAGTAAGTATTAATTAACTTGAGAATGATTTAATTATTAGACTATTGTAATTAGGTGCAGCATATAAAATGTAAGCTGGAATAGAAAATTCGTACTATAGTTTTGCACGCCTCATAAGCGAAGCGTTGAGGTGGGTACTACTGTCACTTCGCGCAAATTTAAGTTTATGATGTAAGAAACATCTTCATCA
Organism: Colias eurytheme; assembly: GCF_061535395.1. NCBI lineage: Eukaryota > Metazoa > Arthropoda > Insecta > Lepidoptera > Pieridae > Colias > Colias eurytheme. The sequence continues at coordinate 7,544,583 of NC_142981.1, read as the reverse complement.
CCTAAAATGCTTAACAATTAAGTTTATTGTATTCTTATAATATTATGAAATATGACCAATAAATTATAATAAGACAATCTTTGCTTTTGTCAAAATAAAAGAAATGTCCACAAATTTGAATAGTGGTTTAACATCTGTTGGTGTTTATACTGTTTTAAACTTGTCAGTCAACTCTATTTATATATAGTCTTTCTCATCTCAATATAATATGTATATAAATCTTGTGTCACAATGTTTGTCCTCAATGGACTCCTAAACCACATAACCGATTATGTGTAGTTCGATCCAACTTGAATGATAGGATAGTTTGAACATGTAGGAACCACGGGCGAAGCCGGAGCGGACCGCTAGTATCATAGCTATTAATGCCTCAGCCCCCGGAATCACAGACACAATAGAAAATCTATAGTGTCGTGGCCCGATCGGGCCGCTCGTTGGTCAAGGGTTTAACGAATCACAATGATGATTCTCGTTTTCGTCTACAATTTGCAACGTTTACAGCCGCCGCCCGGTCCGCCGCCGCACGGCGCGATCCCGGTGGCCGTGGCGGCGGACGGCGCGGGCCCGTCGCACGCGGACACGGACGCGCACGCACCGCCCGCGCACGCACAGCACGGCCCGACCCCGCCGCCGCCGCCGGCTAATAATGCGACCCCCGAGGAACCGCTGCCGCCTGGATGGGAGATGCGATACGATGTTTATGGACGGAGGTGATTATGACATTATTTATTTAATTTACTGTTCGGTTTTTTATTAGATCGACGACAAGCTGAGTAGAATATTTGAATGTGTTTACCGTACCAATATTTTTTTTTATTGATTTTTGTAAAAAATATTTGTAAAGTATTATATTTTGTATAGTTTAATATATGTATAGTTTAAAATGTGATCTGTAAACTATTATTATTTAGAAGCCAATTTTGTTAAAGTTTATTTTACTAATCTAATCTACCAGAAAATCACAGCTTCAGCTTTTTTTTACCCAATTATCCTACATATAGGTCTACCAGAATCTGATGGCATATTTATATTTACGAAATAAAAGATTTTCATATGGCAATTTTATTTGACAACTATCAAATTGGTTGTCAAAATATTTGTCTTCTTTGCAATTATTGATGAATAATTTTTAGGATTTTGTCTAAAAAATCTTCGAAAATGTCGAAAAAGCCGCTGCGATCACAAGCAAGAGGTGTTGTTTATAATGTGTATAGAAAAACATTCGATGAAGAAGGGTCAAACACATAACAATTTTCAATTTTGAATATTTTATTGGTAAGTTGGACTTACCCGTTTTGATACTTAAAATAAAAAATATTTTAAGTAGGTAACTATAATATTGTTTGTTGATTACAATATAATTTTATGAAAACTTATTACAGGAGTTTCCAATACGGCTATTCGTCAAGTCTAAGCTGTCCAAGTCAATTTTATAATGTGTGTATCTTTAATACTTACGAAAATAAACATAGTTTTATTTTATTTTATAAAAAATTATTAGCAATCTAGTTTTGATCTGCATTATCATTACATCCATATTTTTACATGGCATAATGATAATGAATATACAAATATATATAGGTATGTGTAAATAATAATATGTATTACATAGATAAAAGTAATATGTATATTATACATGTAAGTATGTACCTACATAATATTAAGTGGATATCTCATTATTAAGTACAGTATTTTTCACTTATGTAATGTGACTAATGATGTTGAGGACAAAATAAAAAATAAGCAGTATCAAGATCGTTCAGTCCATTTTCCCCAGGGTTGCACACTCAAAATTTTGATTTCCCAATTTGCCATCAGATTCTGGTTTACCTATACATAGGATAGGCTGGCATATACTACATACTACATAGTAGAAATTTAGTATTTCATATTTATCTACATTCATGATAGATGTCTTTGCACTGAAAATAATGAGGAAATAAACTGTATTATTTTTTGTATGTAAATACCCTTTATCATGTTAAACATATTGCAGTTGTACACTCCAATGATATTACGTATTTTATATTATGATTTATTTGATAATAGATAAGATCCGCTATTACAATAAAGATTGTTTGTCAAAGCAGTTGCTAATTTGCATGAAATATCGAGATATAGCGTGCAAATCTTTGTACAAAAAATAAATATTAAATATTTATTAAAATATCAAACGTTGGTGTAAGCTTGATAATCAATTATGTTTGATGGAAATTCTCCTGATTTAAAATAGCGAAAACCTGCGTAAATGTTATCCGGAAATGTTAACATTAATTAAAATATTGCATCGTTTTGGTTTGAGAAAATTGAACATTATTACGGACATTCACTAAATTGACCTTGAGGGCGAGTCAACTGTTAAGACCTGTGTCAATATCATGTTTCAGTTTTATACTGTTTTTTACTTTTTTTAGTTTCAAGCTAAGGAAAAGGAATTAAATTAATTAATTAGAATAGTACCCATTTTAAGTAAATGTTATCTAATTTAAAACTGCAATTAGACTCTGGAAGCAGTTATTATAATGCGTAAATAATTTCGCAACAAAAAATTGTTACAACAAATTAAGGTCACTTCAATTTTGTTTTCCAAGTTACTGCTTGCATACAAATTAATCGAAACTGGATTATAAAATAGTTTCTTAATAAGTAAAACGCGTTGAGTAATCGGGTTTTTCTCGTAGAGTAATCCATTTGAACTACCTTTATATAAATTGTATTTAATATTATCTTGAGGAAATCTTATACATGTTAAGAGAATATAATATTTGCCTATTAAATCAATGGATAGATAAATGTATTTATTCAACGTTAATCGATCTTCTTTCTATTTTATTTGTCTTTCATACACGAAACTTACGTAACTAGTACAATATATTAAGGCTTTGTCAGACAGGACGCGTACTTAGCGCGCGTCAGAGCGTTAAGTTGACGCCGCGATATGACGCTAAGATGTGTTCTACTACCATCGTAGAATACCGTCAAACAGAGCGCCGGCGCTAGCAGTACGCAACGCTCTGTCGCGGCGTTAGGACGCTTTAACGTCGGGTGTTGTATTTTTTTACAAATTTTATTTTAGCGTCGGAGTTAATAGGCGTAAAATAATAATAAAATACTGCATAATGACCGAAAATTTGATAGAATTGGTTAGAAAATATCCATGCTTATATAATACGAAGGACAGTTCATATAAACTATAAAGATATATCAATGAAGGCAAAATTGTGGGCACAAATCGGAGAAGAAATTAATGAAACTGTTAAGTAAAAAATTCTTCCGACTCCGGAGTTAATATCGCTGTACCTTGTTTTGTTCGTTAGTAATAATTATGTAAACAACATGCAGCTTTAATAATATCAATTGCTGTGTCCTAACGCGCGCTACTGCGTTCTGTTTGACGAAGCCTCGCGCGACGAAAACAGGACGCTGTAGCGCTACTACGCAGCGCTAAAATACGCGTCCTATCTGACAAAGCCTTTAAACTTCTTAAGAAATCATTCTCGAGAAATTCGCTGTTCGATGCAAAACAGACTATCTAGTAGTATTTCATTGTTGATCCCACTATAATAATAAACTTGTAAGCACGTAAGTAGATTGTGGTGAAAGTTTGAGTCGGCTATATTTTTTTTTAATTTCGAAGGGTTTTTCTGCCTGTTTCTAAGAAAGCAAATAAATATTTCGTTCCAATGTCTTATCAAAAGGATAGACAAGTACAGCAATATACGTTTTTAACGGCAAGACCATCTTTCATTCTATCGCATACAACAGATTCCTTCTCACACGCTAGCCTTCACAAGTCAGGCATTTACCTGACTTTTGTATTGCCATTCTGATCATTACCATTCTGAAGCGTGTACAACGTATGTATAATTTTCTAAACATGTAAGTTCCGTGTCAATTCAGATATTACGTGGACCACAACACGCGTTCCACGTCGTGGGAGCGTCCGCAGCCGCTGCCGCCCGGCTGGGAGGTGCGGCGCGACGGGCGCGGGCGCGTGTACTACGTGGACCACAACACGCGCACCACGACCTGGCAGCGGCCGGACACGGAGCGGCTGGCGCGCTTCCAGCACTGGCGCGGCGAGCGGCGCCACGTGGTCGCGCAGGGCAACCAGCGGTTCCTCTACCCGCAGCCGCAGCCGCCCCACCCGCCGAACAACCAAGAGCATGAGCAGGAACCGACCGCTGGTGAGTTATGTTCGCCTGGTACTTGTTGCGAGTGATACCAACTCTTCTAAATAGCTGAAAATGTTTTTAAGCTATTGCATAGCTTCTATCGCGGGCCGAATCGAGAAATTCCGTAACGAAAAAACCTCACGCTCCCCACTCCGACGGACACGGAGGTGTGGCTTGAAGGCATGCTATGCAATAGCTTTACCGCGGCAGTCCCCGAGTGCCACACGTCTTTTTTTTATCGATTTAGCTTCAAAATTCAAGCTCTTCAAGTTTGCTATTCTAGTAGTCATAAGATTAAATCAGTTCTCCTTTTTTTATAGAAATTATTGACACATTGAAAATGTTTCTATTATTTTTCTTGATGTCTTATGTTTATGCTGTAATATGTTGTCACTACGAGCTAATTATGTGGGTGGAATGTATAAACATTAAATTGCATAAAAAATATCAATTTCGATATTTATCAACAGACGATTCGATATCTATCAACAGAGGATTATCCAAATTCCTGAATCACATTTTAATTGAATTTTTAATGGAAAGCAATAAATATTAGCAAGAAAACCAATAACCTATATGTTGTGTCGATATTATATCCGTGTATCCGCTTGCTTGCCTGTTAGGGCTTCCTTATCAGTAACTACTAACCAACCGCAGTTGGCTAAGTTTACATCAAGGAAAACGAAACTTATATTTACTGTTATATACAGTATTATATTATTTTATTTTATTATATTATATTATTTTATCAGATTCTATTAATAGCTTTATCATTCTCATACGCATTGCTTTAAAAGGAACACGCATATTGAGTACTTTATGATGATGAGACAACAAAATTCTGGATTATCAAACATTTAGGATAAGGTGCAATGTGCATCTGTATAGAATATACAACTCCCGATAATGAATCATTACATTCGATTTGACAGCTAAATACAATAATGGATTATAATTATTACGAAAATACGTTTCGTATTCAAATTATAAACGTAATCATTATTGATTGTGTTTGTTACCACCTGCATAAATTCTCAAATTACTATTTACCAATCACGAGAAAAGGGTTGACGTACGTAAACCTACATAATTATCTTTCCGCGTTAATATTCATGTGAACGATATTATTTATGTCGATGTTATCAATTGTTATACAAATAAATAAAGACGTAATGTACACACATGCAAGTTTAAGCTACATGTAAGCATACAATATATATGAGTTGAATTCAAACACGGTAAAAAAACAACAGCCAATTTTTATGTACCTACATACTTAAATGCATATAGTACGTACTTATATTGTTAAGATTAGTACTCCTATCTGAATCCATACAATTGTAATTCTACAAATCATTGCCAAGGATGCTGTATATCTATAGGTACTAATGATATATTAATGTTTCTTCTTTCAAGATATAGTTTTGCACGCCTCATAAGCGAAGCGTTGAGGTGGGTACTACTGTCACTTCGCGAAAAACATCTGATTTTTCAAACTTAAAATGTCTTTATGTATCATACATTGCACTTGTAAGATAATACATACACACACATATTAAGAAAAAACACTATTTTTAACGTTCATGATATTTTTGATGTCATTTTTGTTATTTAAACTAGTTAAAAAACAGTTTAAAAAAGTTCTGTCTTGGACGTCCGTGTGTCTGTATGTGCGGATCCTTTTTCTTGTTAACACGATAGCGACCGAAATACTTTACTAATCGAGTCTTTTTTTTTCTCTTACGCTTGAGTATGCTCAGGAATAGAACCCTTTCATTTTTCAGGGTCTGATTCGATGTGGTTTAATTGTTATTAAATAAATAAAAATAATAATTAATAAATATTTATTAAAAAAAAAATTATGAGGCGTGCACTTTTGGATTTTCCAAATTATTGATGTTTATGTTTAGTATTGATTTGTTTAATTTTAAGATACACTTGTGATTTCCTAAATAAACATAATTAGTACACATAATTTGTGAGCGAGTAACAGTCGTAGAAAAAAAAACATTTTATTTTTAATTTTCAACAATAATAAGTAGGCTATAAAGCCTATACTTTGTTTAAACATTGGCTAGTTGAATTTTGTATGATTGAAATACACCATATGACCATATGATCAAAAGGACGATCACGTCTATGTCCATGTTAAATGTATCCAAATTAAATAAAAGTTGAACAAACAAGAATTACAATGACACTTAATAGGCAAAAGCGATCCACAGTTTGGGCTGTGGGACGTGCCTAAGAAATATACATACAAACATACACTCGAAAAACATAACCCTCCTTTCGCAGTTTGGTAAAATTGTTGGACTTAACTCTACTCATCATTTAGTCCTTTAAAAATTTTTGAAGTGAAAATTTCTTTAGCGGCGTTGAGCACTTTTTCTGTAATGGATATAAAATCTTAAACTCGCGTCAGGACACGTGACCTGATCGAAAAAGCGTAAGACGGATACCATTCCAAAATATCAAACATGCTCAACGTTAATAATCAAGTTTTCACTTCTGCCGGCACTCCCGGAGTGCAACCCGTCTTTTTTTTTTATTTATTCCATTCACGTATTTAATACTAGCTGCTCCGCGCGGTTTCACCCCCGTAGCTCCACTCCTGTAGGTCGTAGCGTGATGATATATAGCCTATAACCTTCCTCGATAAATAGGCTATCTAACACCAAAAGAATTTTTCAAATCGGACCAGTAGTTCCCGAGATTAGCGCGTTCAAACAAACAAACAAACAAACTCTTCAGCTTTATAATATTAGTATAGATTAACTCATACATTCACATATATAAAATTCCTCCAACAGCAGGCAGCACAGTGAGCGTAGCAAGCAGCTCCACAGCGAGCACTAGCGCGCCTCCCAGCGCGGCGAGCACAGCGGGCACAACCAGCGCGGTGAGCGCGGAGGACGCGCTCGGCGCGCTGCCGGCCGGCTGGGAGCGCCGCGTGCAGCCCGACGGACGCGTGTACTACGTGAACCACAAGAACCGCACTACGCAGTGGGAGGACCCGAGGACTCAGGTGCGTGTCCTTAGATGCTTGTTTATATTGTAGTGGAAGGAACTGAGGACTCAGGTACGTGTCCTTAGATGCTTGTTTATATTGTAGTGGAAGGAACTGAGGACTCAGGTACGTGTCCTTAGATGCTTGTTTATATTGTAGTGGAAGGAACTGAGGACTCAGGTACGTGTCTTTAGATGCTTGTTTATATTGTAGTGGAAGGAACTGAGGACTCAGGTACGTGTCCTTAGATGCTTGTTTATATTGTAGTGGAAGGAACTGAGGACTCAGGTACGTGTCCTTAGATGCTTGTTTATATTGTAGTGGAAGGAACTGAGGACTCAGGTACGGGACGGGCTAAGGTGCTTGTAAAGAAAAGCTGTATATTGCGATGCAAGAATGGCAATGGTAGTGTACTATGTGTCAAATGACATTTGTAATACGATTTACTCGGAAAGGTTTGCCTTAACGTAAATAGGTTTTTTACATATAAGATAGTATCTGACTCTAAAATTAAATTACAATACAAAAGTTATTGTTTGACTTATACTATTATTGATAAGTTTGAATTAACCCATTGACCACCGTAAGGCCCGATCGGGGCGCGACACAATAGATTTTCTATTGTGTCTGTGATTCCGAGGACTGATGGATTAACAGGTAACACCTTTGATGCTAAGTCGATCGCACTTTTGGTGCAAAATCTATATTTTGTTAGTGCGATGCATTCTCTGATCAATATTTTTTGTTTGCGCATTGCATAGAATTCTCTGTTAAAATTGTGAAATTAATTTTCAGGGTCAAGAAATTAGTGCATTAGAGGAGGCTTTACCCCCCGGCTGGGAGATTCGTTTCACAGAAGAGGGAACGCGATACTTTGTAGATCACAATACGAGAACCACCACCTTCCAGGTACGTATATTTTTAAGTTATATTTGAAGGCAATATCACCAACGTACTAGCGATGGGCTAGAAAATGAAATTGCTAATTTTTACTGCAGTGAAATATCTCGTTTTTATTGTAATTTCCTTTTACTCTATGGGTTCAGTCCTGGGCAACAGTATCATACATTTTAGAATTTGAAACCTTCCAAATTTGATTCGCAATAGCGCGCACAGTTCGCACCATTTGCTATTACCCCGACTACATCCGATTTCGCCTGGTATAAAAAATAGCCACACTACTCTACTCTACTAGTGGGCTAACCCTTAGGTTACGTATTTATCTCATGACGAAAGAATTTTTAATCGCTCATTTAGTTTTTAGTTAAATTATTACAATCAAACAAATTCATTATCTATAAAGCATGTATTTATTATTCATGTTAAATGTAAATGTATTAATAAAGATTAATAAAGAGCAAGAATATTAGTGAGTCGTCTGCTCTATCGCTGGGGTTGCAGTAAAAAAAAAGACGGGTTGCACTCCGGGAGTGCCGGCAGAAGTGAAAACTTGATTATTTGTAACTTGACGTTCAGCATGTTTGATATTTTGGAATGGTATCCGTCTTACGCATGGAATATAAGGACTAAAACCGTCTTACGCTTTTTCGATCAGGCCACGTGTCCTGACGCGAGTTTAAGATTTTATACCCAACGCCGCTAAAGAAGTTTTCACTTCAAAAATTGGTTTGAGACGATTGACTCTAACTCGTGTTATAAAAAGTGTAGTAGCCTCTCTAGTACAGTACATAGTAACTCAATGATTAAAATACATAATAAGTGTCACTTCTGCGCAGGACCCGCGGCCGGGCGCGCCGAAGGGCGGGGCGGGCGCGTACGGCGTGCCGCGCGCGTACGAGCGCTCGTTCCGCTGGAAGCTGAGCCAGTTCCGCTACCTGTGCCAGAGCAACGCGCTGCCCAGCCACATCAAGGTCACGCTCGCCAGGCAGACGCTCTTCGAGGACTCCTACCACCAGGTTCATACTATTATTTGCTGATAATTGTGTTCCAAATTGTTCGTATTAGTCGAAATATTATTTAATTTATAGTATCCGCTTGACCAATGTACACAATTATTTTGGAAACTTTTTACGTGAAACAAAATAATTATAATAAAAGACTGGCAAATGAAGGAAGGATCTGTTCTAAAAGGCAGACGAGAAGTTGGTCTCATCTTCTTGTAAAAAAAATCGTATTATATTTAAAACTCAAGGATTTCAGATCATACATAAAATATAATCAACTGAAATTGTTTATTTTTTTAGGCAATTGTTGTTATATTAAAAGAAAATATTTAATAAAATACAATTTTCTCCTTTCAGATAATGAGGCTACCCGCATACGAGTTAAGAAGACGTTTGTATATAATATTCCGTGGTGAGGAGGGTCTGGACTATGGAGGCGTCAGCCGAGAATGGTTTTTCCTATTATCGCATGAAGTTTTAAACCCCATGTACTGTTTGTTCGAATACGCGAATAAAAACAACTACAGCCTTCAAATAAATCCTGCCAGTTACGTGAATCCTGATCATCTGTTATATTTCAAATTCATCGGAAGGTTCATAGCGATGGCCTTGTATCACGGTCGATTTATTTATTCCGGTTTCACGATGCCCTTCTACAAGAGAATGCTGAACAAGAAACTCACTATGAAAGACATCGAATCCATCGATCCCGAGTTCTATAACTCTTTGGTGTGGATAAAAGACAACAATATAGATGAGTGTGGCCTTGAAATGTGGTTCAGTGTGGACTTTGAAGTGTTGGGCCAAGTGATACACCACGAACTGAAACCGGCCGGTGATAAAGAACGTGTTACAGAAGTGAGTTATATTTTATATATTTTAGGTATAAATTGTCTTAAATTGTCTTGTAATTATCATTATCATTTTAAATGTTTGTACTTTTATGTGTACAGTCACGAGCAATAATATATGCCTAGGGGGCGATGTGCAAAAATATCTGTCACTAGACTACTTCAATAATATCTATCTGCCCGTATACAGCAAAAATATCTGACATTAGTAGGCAGCATAATAAAGTGGCATCAAAATTATGTGACGAAAATGTAACAGCAAATAATTGTGACAACCTCTCACGGCATAAATATGTGACATCAACTAGGAAGCAATAATATCTGACACAATTTCATATTTCTGTATTTTGCATAGATTCCTCATACAAATCAAAAATATGTGACATCAACTAGGTGGCAATAATATCTGACACAATTTCATATTTCTATATTTTGCATAGTTTCCTCACAAAAAGCATAAATATGTGACATCAACTAGGAAGCAATAATATCTGACACAATTTCATATTTCTGTATTTTGCATCGATAAGTACCTCACACAAAGCATAAATATGTGACACCGACTAGGGGGCAATAATATCTGACACAATTTTATATTTCATAATTTTGCGTTGATTCCACACTAAAAGCATAAATAATTGACATCAACTAGGAAGCAATAATATCTGACACAATTTTATTTTCAATTTAATATTGAATTAATACAAAATAAATAAATTTTATTTTAACTACGTTGTTTTAAAACATTATTACCATATTAATTAATATGTGCCGTCGTTGTATACTACATATTATATGTTTAGATATTATATCCTACTAGCTTAATACCCGCGGCTTCGCCCGCGTTTTCAAAGATAAACCCGCATAGTTTCCGTTCCTGTGGGATTTCCAGGATCATAAGCGTTAATCCAAGTTACCTTCTATGTGTGTGCTAAATACCATTTTCTCTTTTATTTGTGTGAAAGAGTAACAAACATCCTTACATGATACTCACGAACTTTCGCATTTATAATATTAGAAGGATATCATATCATGACAAAATTAAAGTATTCATATACTTATATGAATGCCCACTTGTATAGATCTATTTTATTTGAAGGTTCAGTGTAACCTTCGTGTATTATTTAGAAATTGTTTTGTCACATGTTTTGTTATATTTGACGTTAGCGGCTTTTGACACGATTGCTCCGTTATTCATTTTGATTTACCTATTATTAGCCTATATAATATTGCTATTATTTTATTGAGTATCGAATATTATGGCAAATTATCATATTATCGTAATTTTATTAAAAAAAAAATATTTACAAAATATAATGTGTCTTTTGTTCATATTCTTCCCAGCAAAATACATAACACTAATTCAATAAATAACGTTTTGCCTTTTTAAAATCCTATCCTATCTTATCCTACTAGTCCTACTATAATCCTACTTCCTATCCTACTAATCTATTATTAATGCGAAAGTTTGTGTATGTGTGTGTTTGTTACTCTTTCACGCAAATACTACTGAACCGATTACAATAAAATTTAGCAGACATATAAAGGGTAACTTGGGTTAACACTTAGGATAGGTTTTATTCCAAAATTCCCACGGGATAGGGAACTATGCGGTATTTCTGTGAAAACGCAGGCGAAGCCGCGGGCGGAAAGCTAGTGTCACATATTTATGCTTTTTGTGAGGAATCAATTATATTTTACAATACAGAAATATAAGATTGTGTCAGATATTATTGCCGCCTAGGTGACATCACATATTTATGCTTCGAGAGGTTGTCACAATTATTTGCTGTAACATTTTCGTCACATAATTTTGATGCCACTTTATTATGCTGCCTACTAATGTCAGATATTTTTGCTGTATACGGGCAGACAGATATTATTGAACCCGTTCTTATGACAGATATTATTGCTAATCTGCAAATAGTAATATATTTATGCTTCTGACTGTACATTACAATATTTAAGAAAAATAATTAAAGTGCAACCAATTTCGTTTATTTTAGACAAACAAAGAACAATACCTGCAATTAGTAACACAATGGCGAATGACGAGAGGTATTGAAGAACAAACATCTGCTTTTCTTGATGGCTTCAATGAGGTGAGTTTTAAATGTTTAAAAATTAAATATAATTTGACGTAATCAATTATTATTTGAAGTATTTTAACAAATACAAGTTGTTTATTTGTCTGTGACATAAAGGGGAAGTTTTAAGTACGAAGAAAGTTTCGCAAATTGTAAATTGTCTTCCCTCCCTGTTAGAAACGACATCGAAATATACTTCGTTTTTTTTTTCGAATAAGGCTACTTGAGTTTGTGTATAAATCCAATTGATAAAACAATATCAAAATAAATAGTGTGCTTCTTGAGATCGTTTTCTCGTAGCTAGAGAATTTTTGAATATTTTGAATAGAATTGGTAAGAAGAATAGGACAATAAGTATCTATCTAATTATTTTAACATTAATTGATTATTTTGTCGTCAAAATTGGATTTATGTATTATGTATATGTGTATTTTTTACCTTATCTGCAGTTAGCTGCAGACTGTGTGTCTTTGATTTAATGTTATATTTGTTAGTGGTGGTTGCCTATAATTGTGACAGCACTATGTCTACGATTGTTATTACTTTAATGCTTTTACCTATGTATCAGTGTATGTCATGTTGGTGATCCTTAATGAAAAAATGTATGCGTGTACAAGAGTACACACGTAAGAAGTGAAACTTCTTTATGACCTTAAAAATGTCACGAGTATGGCGTAACGCAAAAATGTCACGCGTACGGCGTAACGCAAAAATGTCACGCGTACGGCGTAACGCAAAAATGTTACACTAAATTTTTGTCCAACGCCGATAAAGAAGTTTCACTTCAATAAATAAATGACGCATGTTAGGTGGTGCCGCTCGAGTGGCTCAAGTACTTCGACGAGCGCGAGTTAGAGCTGATGCTGTGCGGCATGCAGGAGGTGGACGTGGACGACTGGCAGCGGAACACCATCTACCGGCACTACACGCGCACCAGCAAACAGGTCGTCTGGTTCTGGCAGGTACGTCACGTAGCTTTTTTTTAAATTGTTTTTTGAATTTAGAATGAGATGTTTTTGTGCCAATGTGTTTTTTTTTATTATAATCTGTGAAGTTAGCTCTCTTCTCAATCGAGTGTTGGAGCTACAAATGATCGTCAATGTTTGCCGCCACTACGGCTATTACGAATAAACATCTGCAATGACGACCGATCATAGACACTATCGTGATTGCCTCTACTCGTCCAACGCTACCGATTGTGAAGAGGGCTCATTAGAATTTTTAACGACAAATGTTTTGGAATTTTTATAATGAGTTTTTGGGAATTTTAAATTGTATGGTGAAAGTTGAATGTTCAACTAGGCGGAAAGTGTTATTGTAATGAGTAAGAGAAATCAAATATGTAACAAATTATTTAATATGATAAAATACGACTAAGTTATTTTTAAGTTTAAAAAACTACTTTCACTGTTAATTCAAGTATACATATATAATTAAATAAATAAATTAAATATATTTATAACATGGGTTGCGATGGTAGTTTTTCTAATGACGCTCTTATATTCGCAGTTCGTACGCCAAATGGATAACGAGAAACGCGCGAGACTGCTCCAATTCGTAACAGGAACGTGCCGAGTGCCGGTCGGCGGCTTTGCGGAGCTCATGGGATCCAATGGACCTCAACGCTTTTGTATAGAAAAGGTTCGTTTTATATTACACTAGCTGCTCCGCGCGGTTTCATCCCCGTGGCTCTACTCCTGTTGGTCGTAGCGTGATGATATATAGCCTCGATAAATAAGCTATCTAACACCGAAAGAATTTTTCAAATCGGACCAGTAGTTTCCGAGATAAGCGCGTTCAAACAAACTCTTCAGCTTTATAATATTAGTATAGATTGTTTAATTCTACACACAGTCAGTATCATCATAAGTATGATAGGTAATTATGGTTGTTCCTAAAACTTATATTATTCAATAAATAAGAAACAGTCACTTCTTATAACTAATACTAGCTTATTTTTTTATTAATTAAAACAATTGTATGTTCGATGCTCGTACGATATGTTGCCCTCTTTAGCAAGTATAAACTTAAACATATTTTTTTGTCTATATCACAATTTTAAATTATTGATGTTAAGACGTTCAGTTTATTCACATTCCTAAATAAATACGAATATATTATTTTCTCAATTTTAATGTAAGTTTAAAGACTAATCAATATTTGCATTTCTTTTAAAGGTTGGAAAAGATACTTGGTTGCCGCGATCACACACCTGCTTCAATAGACTCGACTTACCTCCTTACAAAAGTTACGAGCAATTATGTGAAAAGCTTAATTTCGCTATTGAGGAAACTGAAGGCTTCGGGCAGGAATAACATTATTTGTTTGCTCTTAGTATTAGTAAATGTAATATAAATTAAAATCACAATAAATTAATTGCACCATACCTCGAAATGAGGCATTTATACCAATGAACTTGGTGCCGTCGAAAAAAAGACCAACCAAATACTTGTATGAAATATTTTGTTTTAACAATTATTTTATAATTATGTAGATATCACTAGTGTATTGTCAGTTATATAAGATATATTTTGTTTGAACTATATTTAAAAGTTCTTCTATAAAGTTCAATAAAATTCCAAAACAACATATATAGTTTTATTTTAACTTTATTCATAAAATTAGGATTGTAAGTACCTATCTTGTTTTTAGTAATTTTATTTTATACGAAGCTCCTGTAGATATAGTAGTTCTTATCGACACTGCGCTGTGTTACGTCATGACGCTGCGCCGGCTGCCAATGGTTAGTCAATGAATTATTATAAATTCTGATGTATTTTATTTCCATTTTTGTAGGAATCAATTTGTATGAAATATATAATTTTCATATTTTAATTGTAATTATATTTTTTTAATAGTTTTAAAGTACTATACTATTTTTAGCTAGTATTGAAGCTGTTTTCATTTGTTGCTGTATTGTTGTTTCCACCTTATATACATATATAAATTTGCAATGTATGTATAGAATAATATAGATAATAAAAGAAATTGTATTCATTGTTAAGCATTTATTGAACATCAATGTGTTACAGAATAATTTAATAAATTTTATGTTCCTTTACATATTTATTATAAATTCGTGAATCAATTTAAGAACTCGATATTTTAGAAATTGCAAATTCGCGAGCTATTTTAATTGCTTCATTAAGACACGAAGAATTATTTCCTGAGGCTTGAGCTGATTCTGCTTTGCCTCCACCTTTGCCATTCATAATTCCTACAACAGATTGCACCCATTCCGAAGCAAGTAATCCCTTTTCCACTAAGCCTTTAGGCACTGCTGCTAAGCAATATATTTTATTACACTCGTCATCTACTGAAAAGAACATTGCTGCGGAGTTTGGAAGCAATTGCTTTACTTGTTTTAAAGCACCATCTAGAGCCTTGGTATTTCCATAAGCTTTTAATTCTTCTACAATCACTTCAGACGACTTTTCGTTTAGACATATTTCTTTCGCTTTTTCAATTACAAGATTAATTGTAGCGGCTTTTGCAAGACGTTCTTTATCATCAAGTTGCTTTTTCAAATTTTTAAGCATCGTTCTTAGCTCTTCTTTTTTCCAATATGCTATCTGTGCTTGTGAAATTTCATTTGTAAGCTCTACTATTTTTTTCACGGTTTCCTTCTGGTTGAGATTGTCTCCCTGATCCTTAATGTAATTAGTTATATTATTAACTTCATTTTCCAAAATACTCATTTTGTTAATAGCTTTTACTGCTTCTGGTCCTGTCAAAGCTACAATACGACGGATACCTTTCGCTATACCTTCTTCGCTTACGATAACATAATCTCCGATATGTCCTGTTTGGTGTAAATGGGATCCACCACAAAACTCCACAGAGGTTTCGAACCCATTGGGACCTCCGGGATTATTTTCCAATTCTTCAACAGGTATTCCCACGGACACTACGCGAACTGGATCTGGGTATTGTTCATCAAACATTGCCCTTAGACCATTAATTTTTTTGGCCTCACTTAAACTTGTGTACTTAGCATACACACGTTTATTATCGTTAATGATGTTTTTAATTTGATCTTCGGTGTCTTTTATTTGTTTTGTAGTCATAGGACCTTTATTCGTGAAATCAAATCTAAGGCGATCAGGCATTACTAAAGATCCGCGTTGATCAGCATCGTTTCCGAGAACTTTTCTTAAAACATTGTTTAAAATATGAGTTCCAGTGTGATTGTTCATAACCAGTCTTCGTCTTTCGGTATCAATGTTAAGAGACAAAGTGTCACCAACTTTGAGTAATCCTTCTACTTTTCCAATATGCAAAACATAGCCACCTTTAACTTGAACATTTCTAACAGTAAATTCTACACTCTCGTCGTCTACTTTGACCATAAACCCTTCATCAAAGATCTGGCCTCCCTGCTCTGCATAGAAACTTGTGCGATCCAAAATGATTCCACATTCATCACCAGAAACAACTTGATCAACAAATTGTTTATTCTTTCTTAAAGCTAAAACTGTACCTTTGCAGGTTTTAAATTCATACTTCGCATCTTTATCAGCAGCTGATGGAATATAGTCGTATTTTGGAGAATCATCTGTAGTTGGAACACCAGTGTCTTTTAAATGACTTATAGCATGTATATCCAAAGCCAATAAATCTTCTTGGCCCGCGGCTTTTCCTTGTGATGATATTTGCGATTCTTTTTTTGCCTTTTCATATGCTTCCATATCAATAGTTAAACCTCTCTCTTCACACATTAAATACGTTAAATCGATTGGAAATCCATATGTATCATACATCCGCCAAGCCACATCTCCAGGGATGACCTTTGAATCATTCAATTTTTCTATTGTTCTATTAAGTAAATTTCGCCCACGCGTAAGTGTTTTCAAAAATTGCAATTCTTCCTCATTTATTATTTGAATAATTGACTCAGGGTCTTTTCGTATTTCCGGGAATACATCCCCTAATATCTCTACTACAGTATTTACCAATGTTGCAAAGAAACCTGGTTTTGCATTTAATTTCTCAGAAGCATAACGAACTGCTCTTCTTAAAATTCTTCGTAAAACATAACCTCTGCCAGTATTATCTGGACATCCGCCATCTGACAAAGCAATAGTCAGAGTCCTAGCATGATCAGCTAACACTCTGTATGCCATGTCTATTCCGTCTGTATCATCAGCTCCCACTTTTCCTGAATAGGGTCTTACTTTTGTCCCATTTTCAATAGCTTTGAATAAAGGTACAAATAAATCAGTATCATAATTTGCTCTTTTATTTTGGATAACAGAAACTAAACGTTCAAGGCCAAGGCCACAGTCAATATGTTTTTTGGGTAATAATTTTAATGATCCATCAGTTTCTCTATTAAATTGAATAAACACTAAATTCCAAATTTCAAGTACATCTGGATCATCCATATTAACCAGATGGGCTGCTTCTCGTCCACCAATTCTATCATAATGTAGTTCTGAACAGGGACCACATGGTCCAGTCTCCCCCATCTCCCAAAAGTTATCCTTCATACTTCCTGGGATTACATGAGATTCAGGAAGACCTAAATTCAACCAAAGATTTTTACACTCCAAATCTGGTTCTAACCCTGAAGCTTTATCACCACCAAAATATGTGACATACAACCTGTCTGCTGGTATCTTATAAACTTGAGTTAGAAGTTCCCATGCCCAGGCACATACTTCTTTCTTAAAGTAATCACCAAATGACCAATTCCCCATCATTTCAAAAAATGTGTGATGGTAAACATCCTTTCCAACATCATCTAAGTCATTATGTTTACCACCAGCTCTAATACATTTTTGTGTATTAACAACTCTCACATATTGAGCCATGTCAGAGTTTGGATCAACTGAACCCAAAAATATTGGCTTAAATTGATTCATTCCCGCGTTTGCAAAGAGCAAAGTGGGATCATCAAGAGGAATTGTGGATGATGAATGGACATATTTATGGCCTTTGCTAATGAAGAAATCAATGTATGTTTGACGAATTTCCTTGCCTGTCATAGAAGTATCCATGGCTATGGTTTACCTGCAAAAAATAACATAGTATTCACAAGGATTTTAAGACAAAATGGGAGTTAAAATCCAATAAACAATCTTATGTAAAATAAATCTATAATTGTGAAATAGTCAATTGTTGGACAGAATGACGTGACTCATCTTCGCTACTTTTATTACATATTGTGCATATGGCATAAGACTCTCTTTTTATTTTCCCTATGAACATAAGTAATGTAAGGGTAGAAGACAAAGTTAAAAATTCCTATCACAATTATTATGTCTTGTTTTTTTATTTGTCATAGAAAATATCAAGTTATTTTTTTTAATGGTGATGAATTAGCTTTGGTCGAATTTATAGCTGAGGCCAGTTTCATTATGTTCTGAATATTATGTTTCAGTTTCATTATTACAAAATCTGCCTCTGTTTCTGCTTCTTAAAAGTAGACATATGGGATATTTCTTTGATATCTTTCATTTGGAAGATGCAAAATATGTACGTACATATAATATAATAAATAAATATGTGTACAAATACTATAAGTTAAAGTTTATAAAATAATATAAAATGTAGTAAAAACATTATATTATTATGTATTACTATTTTTATATACATATGATCAACTTCTATGTACTTAATAAACATTAGAATGTATAAGAAAGGTTGACCCTAATGTACAATCATAAGATTAATGAATAAGTAGGTATGAACTTTAAAACTAAGATATTACATCAGATATTGATAAATTGTATTTATAATATTTACTAAATGTTATTATGATTCTATATTATGACCTACATTCATAAATAAAATCTTTTGTTATAGTATGCAATTCAAATAGGAAAATACCATATGTTTTGAATGAATGTACAAGTAGATTTGGTATTTCTTTAGAAATTTGCGGCACGAATTAAGGGGGGGGGAGGGGAGGGAAAGGGAGGGGGGAGGTAAGAGGAGACCCCCTATAAAGTGGGGGGGTGAGGAAACCCCCCCTTCTATTTTTTTTTTAATTTTTTTTGAGATTATATTTATACTAGCTTACCGCCCGCGGCTTCGCCCGCTTTGACTTAAACCTAATAAATTATATACTAAAACCTTCCTCTTGAATCACTCTATTTATTAAAAAAAACCGCATCAAAATCCGTTGCGTAGTTTGAAAGATTTAAGCATACAAAGGGACATAGGGATAGAGAAAGTGACTTTGTTTTATACTATGTAGTGATGTAGTTAGAAATATAACGAAGATTATGGGCTTTCTTGACTGCTCCGGCGCTGCAGAACGTGGCGCTTGCCCCCGTGTACCTCGTTGCAGGCAGGAGTCTTCACTCGCCTTCGTAGCTTCGGCTTTTTGGTCGCCTTTGGCGACCAGCCTCAGCCACTCCGGCTCGCTTGACTCTGCCTGCTCCTCAGCACACGCGGGCGCCACGCTCCTCCGCGCCTCCGACTTTTTAAATACACTCTAGTGTATGACAGACAAGTACCATGTGGAATCGGGGTGGACAGATTCGGTTCTGTGATTAACAATTTGTGTGCAATATACTTACATACAATAAAAACATTTTTTTAAATAATTATTTTTCAAATCTTGTATACATGTTTGATACAATTTACAATGGCAATGAATGGATCCATTTTATTTATTTCCACTCATCGTCTCCACATATTCTATAATATTATCACCGAAGTTTGCTGGGTGGTTATAGTTATCTTTTTTAAAAAATCTTTTTACAACATGCCACTGGGACTCAAATGGGTCAGAGGCAACAAATGGGTTGTCTGGGTCTGAGTGATTAACTTTTTTATGAACATACCCATATTGCCCCAAACAATCATATGCTATGCTCGCCAATAACCCGTATGAATTGTTGTCCCCTCAGCAACATGCTTTTGAATGAACTATGGTTTTTAATATGTACATTAAGACATTTGTTATCTCTTTCAAACACAATTCTTGTAGTTTTGTCAATGTAACTCAAACAATTTTGAACATAATCTCAAAAATTAAAAAAAAGATTTCTCTGTAATTACACGTTTCCGCACGAAAAGCCGCTAATGTATGTTTCGGGGCATCATTATCGATCGATAAAAATTAAAATCGCGCCGAAATTCGTGCCGCACGTTTCTAAAGTCAACCCGTAGATTTATATTTAAACTTAAGAATAAAATTATCTTGTAGGTTACCTTATTTTATAAAAAGATTATTTGAACAGTTTAGATATTTTGAACGAAATTGGCTCCACGTGTATGTACACGACAATACAATAATCACGTACAGAGAAAGAACAACGAAGTACCTGAATGTGGTGAGTGGTAACTGGTACTTGGTCTAAAGCACAGAGCAAGTAATATAGTAGTCTAAAGTAAATGAAAGTACTTAGTACAGCGACCTGCGGCAATGCAACAACGTCTACACCGCTGATCAAAACTGACGTCTGACAGTGACATTTGACGTAATCACAGCTATAAATTCTCCAATTCACGGATGACAGTCCTCAACAAAAAGTACGAATCTTCGATGTTCATTAGACCTGTGATAGAGACTGATAGAGACGCAAATAATGGACAGAGTGCGCTCTTTGATAATGTTATTACATATTTAGAGGGAAACAAGTAATTCGAATCTTTTCTGCCTTCGATTATTTCCTGATAGTTTATTGGTTTCTTTTAAGTTACGAAAAGTTGTGCTAAGAACACAGATATATAAACATTACTTGATAAGAAGTTAAACACCAATTAGAATAAATTTTAAAGATTTTTGCCTTGTTAAATTTGTTTTGACTTGGGTCAGATAAACTAGCAAAAAAGCCAGAAAGGAGTTTAAAATAAATGGGTGGCCCGTTTACAGTGGTCCAAATATTTTTTTCAGTTTGAGCGCATCATGAGTAATCATTTAAAACAAAAACTATACTTTAGTTAAGCGAAAACTTATGGTTTAGAAATCATGATTTTTTTTAATAATCCGGAGTTTCAATATTTTTGACACAAAACCACTCTGTTATGAAAACTACTAGACCGAATTGAATGAAATTTGGTATAGGTATAGCGTGGGTATAGCACTAGTAAGTGGCAACATATCACTATAAAACGTCAAAACTCAGTCATTGTAATCAGCTGTGGAGTGTGGATTACAAATTACAATTGACATTGTCATTTGTCAGTCTAGCTGAAACTTGAGTGTTGAGTGTGTACTCCTAAGAAGTTTTTTTTTAACTATAACAATTTATAATATACTTTGATAAATAATAATTGTAACATTTATCGTTTCAAGTGTGCAGAATTTTAAAATGAATTTGTCTTTCTTTGTAAGAGTATTTAAAAATAACCTTAAAGTAACTTTAAAACAGAAAAGTTATTACTGTAGTGGTGTAGCGAAAATTACTGATTTAAGTATTCAAAATAATTCTGTATTGAATTCCTGCTCCGATGATTTATCCGAACTTGCACCGAATCATCCGGTGTCATTCAACTTGGCTGCGTATGTAAATAATTCCGAGTTATTGCAGAACCTCGTCCATTTGAATGTAAATTTAGCCAAAATTGAGAAGAAACCATTCATTGTAAAAAAAATACTGAAATTAAACTTTGACAGAGATGTTAAGAAACATATATTTTTCATAAAAGATTATGTGACTGCAGAATGTATTGGTGAATTTATAACCAAAAATCCATTAATTCTCTGTGAATCCATCGAAGACTTAGAAGTGCGAATTAACTACTTGCAATCTAAATATTTTAATTTACAGCAGATTAAACATATTATTAGCAAAAATCCTTTCTGGTTAATGTATAGGTAAGTTTATTGGTGAACATACATATAATTTTATAATAGCTGTGCCCTGTGGTTTTACCTGCATTGCTCCGCTCATATTAGTCATTGTGTGATTATAATATATAGCCTTCTGCGATAAATGGACTATCCAACAGTAATTTTTTTTCAAATCGGACCCGTGATTCCTGCATTTCGAACTTTCAGCCAAACAAACTCTTTAGCTAATGCTTCACAGTATTATGATACTACTAAAAATTGAAACAATTTATGGTACTTACCTATTTTAATGATATTAATAGGATTAATTACAACATCTAAATATGTTTTTCAGTATTTTGACTAATATGGAGTTTAGCCCGGTAATACATACAGACAAAAATTCTGAAAACTATATTTTTGGCTTAATTATTGATGTTAAAGTATTCTTTTAAAAAAAATATTCAATGTACAGTTAACATGTAGAATTTGTATGTTTTTGTAATTGTAGCCATCATATATTTAATATATTTGAGTTTCTGCTATCCCTTGAACACCTAAATAATTGATATATCCTCTTAATTTTTTAGCACAATTAGAATAGATAAACGATTAGGTTTCTTTCAAAGTAGCTTTGGTTTGACTGGCAGAGAAGTAAGAGAACTAGCCACAAAACAACCCAGATTGATAACATATAATTTACATCACATCAGAACAAATACTTTTGTCATAAAAGAGGAAATGGGCTTTACCGAAGCGGAGACAAAAACAATTATTTTGAATAAACCAAAACTGTTTATGTTGAGTAAGTGATGATTACTTTTATATATTTTTTCTCATTTTCCATTCTACAGGGTGTCCCACTATTGGTATACTAAGCGCGAAGGAACTTGTAGTTTTGCATACACTGATCACGTAAAAAATACTTTTAAAAAAAATTACGTCCAAAATTTTTTGCAAAATTTTTCCTGAAAATCCATGTTTTCTTCTCTAGCTTCGCGCAGCCGGCATATACCGCTTCTCTTATATGAGCATTTTATCTATGAAAACATAATCTTAAACGATAGCTCACGTGCTGGTGGCAAAGTTGGGCGGCTCGCTTGTTATGGGTGTACACATAGAGTTGTAAGAATTCATCTATTTGAAAAAAAAATGAATCTGGAATTTTTTAATTATTTTTTACGTACTCAGCGTATGCAAAACTATAACCTCCTTTGAGCTTAGTATACCAACAGTGGGACACCCTGTATATTTAAAAAAAAAAATAATGAATTCATATTCTTTTTTTCAGATCAGAGATCATTACTAGAAAGGTTTAATTATATACACAATACAATAGAAATTCCACATGAAATCATCTTAAAAAATCTTAATGTATTAGAATATAGGAACTTTATTGTCAAACAACGACATTTATTTTTAAAGAAATTAGGAAGAGCACAATATAATCCAACACAAGAAAATTATGTACCAATTACAGCTCTGTGTGTTGATACAGATGTAGAATTTTGTAAAAAATATGCAAAAAGTAATGTAGATGATTTTAATACATTCTTAAAAACATTATAATTTATCCAGCCTTGCCTAACATAATTTTATTTTGGAAAGCATTAAGAGAATGGTATAGAAGTGAATCAAAAATACCAGCCAGTGTGAATACTCCTCCTACAATTGCACATACATTAGTTGCAAAATGTCCAAGTGATCTGTGAAAAAAATATATATTGTGAATATAATATAATAAAGGCAAACTTAAAAAATATAATTTGAATAATTTATTTACCTTTCCTTTTCTGTATACTTCACCATTAAGGGCGATAGTTCATAACTGAAAAATGCTCCAGGCATACCAGAGTCTGAATTTACATTAGACACAGATTTTTGGTGCCTAGTAACTGAGAACTGATTTGTATGCAAGACTTGGTTGTCCAGTGAAACATACATTGTTGGTACTATTTTAATGTAATATTGAAACATTACAGCACCTGAAATAAACCAAAAATGTAACATGTTACCAGAAAGGTGTTTAATTGGATTCTGGCACTTGTCGGCCGCTACCGCGGTACACTCGCTCAGCTCTTTAGAAAATGCTTGGAAATTTATTGATTGCCTTGGAAATGTGTCCAATATATTTATTTCCCACACCTCCGAGCGAATTTAGAAATTAAATACGGATTCAATCCGGTAACATAATATTATACACAATTTGTTTTTATTTTATTCGCAATTTTTTTTTTACAAATATGCAATGCCCAACAAATAGACACATCTTCGTGCGGCCATAAGCAAAAAAAAAACATAGACCTCGCCATCAAATGTTTATCTGTCAATTGCGAATTGTCACTCATCAGTCATCACTGACAGTTGGTGTACTATCATTATTCGTAATCGCGAAGTTTACTCAACTTTTGTCGATTTTTGCATTTATAATTAAATTTTAAGCAAGATGCCAGCCGTACCTGGTGGTATGTATCAAAACCAAGGCCCGTCATGTTTTGACAAAATGAAAATGGGCTTCATGATTGGGTTCTGCGTTGGAATGGCAAGTGGTGGATTATTCGGAGGATTTACCGCATTAAGGTTAAGAACTTTCATTTAACATTTTATTTTGCAAAGTAACTATTAATTTCATACGAAAGTTTATTAAATATATAGTTCAATTTCAGGTATGGCGCTAGGGGAAGGGAATTGGTTCATTCCGTGGGCAAAGTGATGCTGCAAGGAGGAGGAACATTTGGTACATTTATGGCAATCGGAACTGGAATACGTTGCTGATATGCAAATTTTGTGATTGTACATAAACTAATTTCCTATTATCATTTATTGATTCATAAAGAAAAGCTCATGGAGAATAATTATTATAAGTGATGGTATATTGATTTTAAAATGAAACCCTGTGTTTTGAATACTAAGTGTTAACTTTTTTAGTCATTCTCATTTAAGTAGTTATAGACTTACATAATAAATAGATATTATATAAGATGTGTTCATTTATATTTACTTTTTTATTAATTGTCTAAACACATCATTAGAATTACCTTCCTTTGCTAAGCCAGTCACTCCGTCTAAGGGTGCAGTATTGCCACTCTTAATATCTGAACCAAAGCTTAATCGTTTTATTATATGTGTAGTGTTAAACACTGATGATGAATAAGGTTGTACATCATGAACATGAATATGATTTATAGTGAAACTTTTTCCTGGTGCTATATGGAAACTTCCTCCAACCTGCAATAAAATAGTTTTTATAATACACTAGCGGTCCGCCCCGGCTTCGCCTGTGGTACATATTTACGTTTTCTCTACATAAAAACCATCCTCGTACTTCAAGGAATATAATAAAAAAAGAATTATCGAAATCGGTTCAGCCGTTCTCGAGTTATGCGCTTACCAACACATTTTGCGATTCATTTTTATATATAAGATTAGAAGTTTTATCGGTTACCATTTATAACAGTTATGATATTTAAAACATAAAACATGATTACAATTTCAGTACATGTAAAAATATTATAATTTTTAATAAAAGCATAATTTACTTGTCTAGTAGCTCTGATAGGCACCATTCAGATTGACACATCAACATGAGAATACAAGTATTCTCATATGTTCTAATTCTGGTATAGAAACTACAACATTAGCACACTTTTTTAAATATTAAATTAATAGGTATTGGGTGAAAGACAAACAATCACATCCATACAATCTTAAACATTTTTGTTCTACCTAGTTGTTATCAAGGCATGCAATTTATGGTGTCATATTAATGAAACCACAATACTAATTATCTCTGATATTAATCATAATAATGCTCAAGTATTTCTTGGGGAAACAGTAAATAGCTACTTAAAAAAGTTACAAAACACACTGTTCTTGACATTTATAATTACCCGGTTAACTTCCATGTAGCCATATAATTGACATCCCTCCTTCAAAGCCAAATTGACTTTTTCTATAGATTCATCATTCTTACATTGCTCGATTGTAGCCAAATCAGGTAAAGCCCATCTTCTTATTTTATATGCTTCTTTAACTTCTTCACATGTATTACAACACCTAAAAGTAAAGTTGGAGCCGGAGGAAACATTTCATTTTATTTGTAAAGTAATTAATATACTGAAAAATGCAAAATATGTCTAAACTTACTGAGATTCATTGAAGGCGGCTCCATAACAACTACCACAAGTTACTTCAGCTATTTCTGAGGAGTTACTTTTAACCTAAAATGGAATATTCATTTTATTTTCAGAGTTAATAATAAACAGATAATAAAATGATATCAGTTTATACTATTATTTTATATAGATTAAAATAAAACCATAATATTGTTACTTGATGAAATGTACATACATAAGATGTTGAAATCATAATTTCTTCCTTTTTGGGTTCCTCTATTGGATTACCATTTAAATCTAATCTTCTTTTGTATATATTATGGTCCATTTGCAGATGTTGTTCACCAGATGAGTCCATTGCATCCAAGACTAGATCTAAATAAAAAAAAATAAGTTTTCATGTATTGTGTGTGACATCACTTTAGTAACTTAAATAATATTGCATTGTTTATTAATAATGAATACAGTATATTTATACATTTACCATACATTAAGTACAGTTAGATACAATAAAATAATTGATTCATTGTTTATATCTAGGATTGTACATCTACCCAGCAGTCACAATAAGAAAACATTTGTAAAAATTACAACTAAGTACTTACAATCACATGATATTCTAGGAACAATAATATCAAAATTAATTTTCATTTTGTGGCCTCTGGAGGTGTCAACAAACAGTTCTTCAGATATATTTGGTGACATGTATGTATGTAACTCAGATAATATGAGTAGAAACATTACAGATCCGCCAATAAGTGATACTGGAAAGGGAAATTGTATTTGTTAAATTATAGAGATAAATAAACATTGTTTTCAAAATTGCTACAATATATCAATTTTACTCCGATGGACTTCAAATTTAATAGAAACGACAAGTTAACAAGAAATGAGAAGTCTGCTTTATTTCAAATTAGAGAAAAATACTTACTTGTTGCACCTGTTGCAGTTTTTACTCTAAAGTCTTCTAGAGTTTTTGCATATGCATCAAATTGCTTAAACTTATTAATTAATTGTGAAGACATTTTTAGCGTGTATGAGATGAAATAATAGGTAAATAAACGTCTATTTCACAGAGATATCACTTATGAGTTAATGTTAAATCGAATTGGTCCTTATAACTATTTAAACAACTCTGCACTAAATTTTTCTCTATATGACGTTGTTTCCGCCTAATCAAAGTATCTCAGTCAATTATTAAAAAATTGGTTATATTTTTTGCAATAAATAAAATTTATATAAAATACACAAAATTTACATTACCGGCTGACGTTACCAGAAATTGAAATTGAAATGTCAGTTGTTAGTCCATTGAATAAAAAGTTCTAGAGTGCGTGAGTTAGTAACGTAAGATGTTTCTTCGGAAACATGTCAAGAGTCCCTAGGTAATAAACATACTAAAACCCCGGGCCACTAGGAGGAGCCCCGGAGTGGGGGGAGGGGGAAAATGGGTCCATTTTTTCATTTTTCGCTTAAATCTCAAAAACGGTACATGTTAGAGAAAAACTTTCAAGGAAAAGTTGAAAGGCCATAAAATTATCTACAAGTTGTACCTGAATCATTTTTTCCTATATCCCTACCGTTTCTGAGTTATACGCAGTAAAACATGATTTTGGCTCAAACAATTTCCACATCAATCGATCAAAAAATATTTCTTTCTTCCAAAAAACTCAAAAGTGCAACTTGTGACCGGTACTGATAGATTGCTCTTAATTAGGTCTATAATTGGTAAAATAAACACATTCCTCCATGGAAGCCTTTAGGAGGAATCGATTGTCAAAATATTATATTATGGTAGTTTGAGTTACTGAACTTGATCTTTTTATTTTTTTCTTCCAAAAAACTCATAAGTGCAACTTGTGACCGGTACAGATAGATTGCTCATAATTGGGTCTATCATTGATAAAAATACCAGATTCCAACACAGAGGCGTTTACGGGGAATTGAATTTTATTAGGGTAGTTACGATACTTGAACTTTTTATTTTTTTTCTCCAAAAAAACTCAAAAGTGCAACTTGTGACCGATACTGATAGATTGCTCTTAATTAGGTCTATAATTAGTAAAATAAACACATTCCTCCATGGAAGCCTTTAGGAGGAATCGATTTTCAAAATACTATATTAGGGTAGTTTGAGTTACTGAACTTGATCTTTTTATTTTTTTCTTCCAAAAAACTCAAAAGTGCATCTTGTGACTGGTACTGTTAGATTGCTCTTAATTAGGTCTATAATTGGTAAAATAAACACATTCCTCCATGGAAGCCTTTAGGAGGAATCGATTGTCAAAATACTATATTAGGGTAGTTTGAGTTACTGAACTTGATCTTTTTATTTTTTTCTTCCAAAAAACTCAAAAGTGCAACTTGTGACTGGTACAGATAGATTGCTCATAATTAGGTCTATCATTAATAAAAATACTAGATTCCACCACGGAGGCGTTTACGGGGAATTGAATTTTATTAGGGTAGATACGATACTTGAACTTTTTATTTTTTTTCTTCCAAAAAAACTCAAAAGTGCAACTTGTGACCGGTACCGATAGATTTCTCATAATTAGGTCTATCATTGATAAAAAAACCAGATTCCACCATGGAGGCCTTTAGGAGGTATTGAATTTTATTAGGGTAGTTACGATACATGAACTTTTTAACTAACTACCCTAATAAAATTCAATTCCCCGTAAACGCCTCCATGGTGGAATCTGGTATTTTTATCAATGATAGACCTAATTATGAGCAATCTATCTGTACCGGTCACAAGTTGCACTTTTGAGCTTTTTGGAAGAAAAAAAATAAAAAGTTCATGTATCGTAACTACCCTGATAAAATTCAATTCCCCGTAAACGCCTCCGTGGTGGAATCTGGTATTTTTAGCAATGATAGACCTAATTATGAGCAATCTATCTGTACCGGTCACAAGTTGCACTTTTGAGTTTTTTGGAAGAAAAAAATAAAAAGATCAAGTTCAGTAACTCAAACTGCCCTAATATAATATTTTGACAATCGATTCCTCCTAAAGGCTTCCATGGAGGAATGTGTTTATTTTACCAATTATAGAACTAATTAAGAGCAATCTATCAGTACTGGTCACAAGTTGCACATTTGAGTTTTTTGGAAGAAAGAAATATTTTTTGATCGATTGATGTTGAAATTGTTTGAGCCAAAATCATGTTTTACTGCGTATAACTCAGAAACGGTAGGATATAGGAAAAAATGATTCAGGTACAACTTGTAGATAATTTAATGGCCTTTCAATTTTTCCTTGAAAGTTTTTCTCTAACATGTACCGTTTTTGAGATTTAAGCGAAAAATGAAAAAATGGACCCATTTCCCCCCTCCCCCCACTCCGGGGCTCCTCCTAGTGGCCCGGGGTTTTAGTATGTTTATTACCTAGGGACTCTTGACATGTTTCCGAAGAAACATCTTACGTTACTAACTCACGCACTCTAGACCCCCCTTGGAGGGACTCATTCAATGGACTATGTCACTTGTCAGATGTGAGATGTCACAGTCACTTTTATTTTTAGTGGCAACACAGTGATGTTTCACATTGGAATTATTGGAATGTGGAATCCGTAATCAAAGGTCAGCTGCACGCATGCTGCACGTCATTCTTGAATTTTGAAGTTTGAACTTTCAAATTTCAAACATACCTATCGACTGAAAGTAAATGATATTAGATATTAACCACAGAGCAAGTAATATAGTAATATTAACTATTTTCCTAGAGATTTCTTTAGGTACATAATAATAAGTTGATTGTGTGAAGCTGATAATAGCATACATTATTGTTTATCTAACAAAACATTTAGCGAAACATTGATAACAAACCGGTATTATAATAGTGTAATAATATTAAGAACTCAACGTAAACTTGTTTGAGGTGAATGGTGTTGTGTGCACGTAATACATTATTTCAATACCCCTTCCTTTCACTTAAACTGTGTGTCTTTTCTTGAATGTTTGTACATATGTTCTAGACAAATTTAATGCCTAATATACAATTCAAAAACTTTGAATCTAAAGTAAGTATATTTTTTCATTCATAACTAATAAGAAAAGAAAATCATCATAGTTTTGTCTTTTGACATGATAATTCGATATTTCTGTGATTTTTTAACTTTACCATCTTGTTCCTTGTAATTCATTAATTGTGTTAACTTTGACTTCATTTATCCCAGGTTGTTTATAATATCAACATTATTTATTTGAAGTTAATAATTTTCTGTTCCAGGATTCAACAATGTTGCGGGGTATAAAGCTTGTGAGTAGTCATTCACTTTATTTTGTATAAGTTTTCCTTTTGTTCCCTTTAAGTAGAGGAAAACAAACATGTTATTGACCAGCTAGATGTTCATTTCATTAAGCAGTTTATTTATTTAATACATGTTTTTCCTTATCATTTACTAGCTCAAGCCATTATATTAATCCTTTTAGCAAAATTATAGTAGACAAAGTAATCTCTTGTAACATTATTTAACTGCAATTGAGTATTTGAATTAAATTTTTTTTTGTGATAAATGGAAAGATTATATATTAGTTTTATAACAAAACTGTTTTTATTTTTATTTTTTTTGCAATAATTCAAAAGTTATTTCAAAATAAAAATTAGTCTTTGAATCCAGTACCGAAGACACGCCGACAACTCCCGAAGCGTCACCCGATCGCGTGTGACGTCACAATGTTAGTTTTCACTCATTGCAGTTGGTAGAAAATTAAATATAGTTTGAAAAACTAAACAGGATAAAAAGATAAATTCATGAAATTATTGTATTGTTACCGGGTTTTTATAAGTATACAAAATTTAAATTAAATCCGTCGGTTTATAGTGGGTCTAAATCGAATCGAAAGGAGAATTGGTTACATACAAACATATGTTTTAAGCTGATCCTGGCGATCCTTATCAGGATAAATTTATGATATTATTGTATTGTCATCGGATCTTGATAAGTGTTCAAAATTTGAACAAAATCCGTCGGTTTTAAGTGGGTCAAAATCGAGTCGAAACTTCGAAAGGAGTCGGTTACATACAAACATACAGGTGAAGCTAATAAAAGCGTGTTAATAATAAATACAGTGATCTATTTAATTTTGTTGTCATTATTAAATTACATATTAATTATATTAATTATTGTTAATTATATTATTTAAATTTATATAAAAAATGGCGAACCTCAAAAGTTATCGTTTTGTACCATTATGTACGAATACTACAAAGGCAACTCCTGACAAAAATCGGTGATCATAAATATATCAACATCAAGAATATTATTCGTAACTAACTAACTAATTCGGAACCAACTAACAAATCGTATGTAAACGCTATGTACTGCAGTTAATAATAGCTATAACATTATGACGTCACAACTGTGGTGACCAGTCATGGCGCGTTTTTAGTCACGTGATTCTAACTTAAATTTCATCAATTTTTAATTGCTTATAATTAACGGAAAAAAAATTTTTTGAAGTTATTTGCATTAAATATCAATATTATTGATAATAAAGTTTCAAAATACATAAAAAAAATCAATAATTTTTTTTTATTCAAATACTCAATTCATAGTTATTTCAAAACTGTTAGGTTTGGGGATTCATTATAAAAATATAATTTATTTTTTACAGTGGAGTTCAAAAGGGTTTACCTTAGAACCATATGTCACTTCTCTACAATTAGTAAGCAACTATACATCTGCAAAAACAGCTTCAACCACCCAAAATCTACCAAGACTCCCTGTACCAAAACTTAATGATACATTAACAAAATATTTAAAAACAGTGAGACCATTCCTTAATGATGAGGAATTTGCGAATACTTCAAATCTTGTTAAGAAATTCGCATCAGATGATGGGCAGAAATTGCAGGTAATGAAAATTTATTATGTATGTATGTATTATGTATTGCAGGCGGTCTCCGACTGGGGCGATGCCAATCTGGTCAAGTTTAATGCGTCCAAGACCCAGGTGTGTCTATTCTCCGCAAAACGGAGTCCATTCCACCTGACTCCGACTTTCCAGGGTGTGTCCGTGCCGATAACTAACCACCTCGAGCTTCTTGGTATCACCTTAACGCCTACTCTGAACTTTGGTTCCTTCATAGAATCAAAAGCCCAAGTAGCCTCAAAAAAGCTTGGAATTCTGGCGAAGGTGAGACAGTATTTCAGCCCGGGACAGTTGCTCAACCTTTATCAAGCACAAGTCCGATCGTGCATGGAATACTGCTCTCACCTCTGGGACGGTTCCGCCAAGTACCAGCTGGAGGCGCTTGAGGCGATAGAGAGGCGTGCCAAGAGGCTCATTAACGACGATGACCTAGTAGGCAAAAAGCTCCAGAGCCTCGGTCACCGCCGCAGAGTGGCCAGCTTGTCGGTCTTCTATCGGATACACTTTGGAGAGTGCGCTGCGGAACTGCACGATCTCGTTCCGCCATCCCCGTTCTTCCATCGATCGTCGAGGCGCACAGATTCTAGGCATCGCCGTATGGTGGACGTTCCATGTACCCGGACTAAGCGGTTCGGTTCCACATTCTTTATCCGAACCGCGAGGGACTGGAACATGCTTCCTGAGTCTGTGTTCCCCGACGTGTACAATAGGGGGGTCTTCAAGCGTAGAGTGAACAGGTACCTTCTAGGGAAGCGCGTTCCATCTTAGACCACATCTCAGCTTAACATCAGGCGAGATTGTGGTCAAGCGCTTCCCTATTACCAATAAAAAAAAAAAAAAAAAAAATGTATGTTTTTAACGTCGATCATTAATAACATTGGAATATAAATAAATAACTCTTGGGTTTCAATTTTTGCAGAGTCTATTGGAAAAAAGAGCATCTAAACACCAAAACTGGCTTGAAGAATGGTGGATAAACACTGCCTACCTTGAGTACCGTGACCCAGTAGTTGTTTTCTCCAGTCCAGGTTTAGTCTTCCCATTCAGAAAGTTCAATAATCAAAATGAACAATTGGACTATGCTGCTAAAACTTTACTTGCTGCATTGGATTACAAATCATTAATAGACAAGTATGTTTTCATCTTATACCAAACTAGCTGCTCCGCGAGGTTTCACCCCCGTGGCTCCACCCCTGTTGGTCGTAGCGTGATGATATATAGCCTATAACCTTCCTCGATAAATGGGCTATCTAACACCAAAATAATTTTTCAAATCGGACCAGTAGTTCCCGAGATTCGCTCGTTCAAACAAACAAACTCTTCAGCTGTATAATATTAGTATAGATATTATTACAAATGTTTTATAAAAAAATTTATATCTATCAATTTATTTTCAGTGATAAAATACCTCTAGAAATGATGGGGAAAAATCCTCTAGATATGTCCCAATACAAGAAAGTATTTGGTACTTGTCGGATACCACAAGCTAAAAGGGACAAGCTGTCATTCAATGATACCAAATATGTTACTGTTATACACAATAACCATGTAAGTTTAAGCAAATATAGGAACAGCCAACTATTTTATTGATTAGTTATATTTTAAACTAATAGTTGCGCCCCGCGGTTTACCCGCGTGGATCCGCTCCTGTTGGTCACAGCGTGATGATATATGTATAGCCTTCCTTGATAAATGGGCTATCTAACACCAAAATAAGATTTCAAATAGGACCAGTAGTTCCTGAGATAAGCGTGTTCAAACAAACAAACTCTGTTCAGCTTTGTAATATTAGTAAAGGTACAAATAATATGTTATGTATATAAATCACAGTTCAAACATACAAATTTTTTATTTTTTCAATTATTCTTTTATTATTTCAATCCTTTATTATTTTGCATAGTTATTTAACCCATTGAGCCCTGAACGGCCCGATCGGTCCACGACACAATAGATTTTCTATTGTGTCTGTGATTCCGGGGCCTGAATTATTACTACTAAAAAAAATATTGAAGTTCCTTAAAATGTATTTATTTTTGTAAATGTATAATTTACGTATTAATAATATAGACATATTTAATACATTTTATATTACTTAATTGCAGATATTCCATCTCGATCTGTGGGGAAGTGACAACAAAAGGTTAAATAGGGAGCAAATAGTAAAAGGTCTAAAGAAAATCATAGATTCTTCACAGTCACGCACAGATGATGCTATTGGTGTTCTCACTTCGGAAAATAGAGACACATGGGCAAAGGCTTACGAACTATTAAGTAAAGGTGAGCAAGAAATAATTTATATTACATATTTCTATATACTTTAACATGTAGTTTAAAGTTGATTAAAAACATATGAGGCTCTAAAAATTTAAAAATCTCATGAAATCATTCCTTTAATTAAGTATCTTGAAGTTTTATTTTTTACAGGTGTATCAGTATTA
Organism: Colias eurytheme; assembly: GCF_061535395.1. Classification (NCBI taxonomy): domain Eukaryota; kingdom Metazoa; phylum Arthropoda; class Insecta; order Lepidoptera; family Pieridae; genus Colias; species Colias eurytheme. Next base: position 7,510,396 of record NC_142981.1, on the reverse strand, counting down.
TTAGTTATCACATGCAAAATAATGTGTTTTATTTTAAGTATATCATATACACTTATCTTTTATCTAAATATATGTTATTCTCTGATTATTCATAAAATACCTGTATTATTTGGAGAATAGTCTTTAAATAAGGAAAATGGGCATGCCTAATGCAGCCTTTCCATGTCACTACCACTACATACATACAATAAACAAATCCTGTTACATCCATATGTTTGTCTGCCTGTCTGGTTGCAGCACCAGTGACCTTTGACCATATAGCAAATATGGAAAAGGGTGAAAATAACTAAACTTCCTTAACCAGTTGTTGACTTTTTTTATGAACACCGAAAAGTAAAATAAAAGATAGATAGTTACAAAAATCAATTATTTTAGGGTTGACTTTGAGTTACACGTGCGCAGGCTGCGCGACGAAACGAATCCCTGGTGGAAATCAAGATCGAGCACAGTATAACTATAATTTAAGTTTAAGAGTAGTTCACCAAGTTAATCTTAATACTATTATAAAGGCGAAAGTTTGTAAGTATGGATGTTTGTTACTCTTTCACGTAAAAACTACTGAACCGATTACAATGAAATTTAGCACACATATAGAGGGTAACTTGGATTAACACATAGGATAGGTTTTATCCCGGAAATCCCACGGGAACGGGTTTTGAAAACGCGGGCGGAAATCTAGTAACAAAATATTTGATTGACACGTGCGCAGACGAAACGAACCGCAACTCGCTAGCAGACGTGGAGCGCAGTATAGCGGTGCTGTGTTTGGACGGCGCGGCGGGGCTGTGGCAGTGCGCGGGCGGGGACGAGCGCCGCACGCTCGCCGCCAAGCACACGATACATGGGGACGGGGCCAATGCGAACGGCGGGAATCGCTGGTTCGATAAAACTGTGCAGGTACTAACCTGGTGGATGTTTGTTGTGTATAATGAAATATAGTGATTGTGAAAGTGTGGGGTAAATGAAAATACCTAGGTACTACAACAATGCTTATAGAAATGAGAATGTTACTTAGATTTTTTTTTGAGAATTTTCTTAAAACTAGGCAATTAACATGCTGTGTTTTATATTTTTTCATTTGCTTGCGTAAAACTGTAAAAACTGAAAATAATATTCATAAAATTTTATATCATATTTTTAATATCACGACTCGATGTTGAAATAATGAGATATTTCCTGGTGGTACTGTCGAATCCATAGAATTTGCACTACCAACTAGAACAGTTTATAATATTAATACACAATTTTTTTCAGTTCATCGTTGGCGCTGATGGTTTAACAGGTTTAACATATGAGCATTCGCCGGCTGAAGGTCAACCCATTGCCATTTTGACTGATTTTATTATAAACTATATGTAAGTTTTCTTGTTATTCACGGAATCCTGACATTTGCATGTCCACTATATTAAACCTGTTCACTGTATGAATAAATAATAAATTATAGCTAACTACTTTTACACATAATAAAGTAATTATTTACTATGTAGTTGGTACCCACAACTCCATCTCCTCTTACTTAAGTCTTTTTCTCTAATTAACATAGGCTATCATTTAAATTGCTGTTTATCTAGCTTCAGAGATAAACCAGAATATCCATAGCCTAATTGATTCTATTTTTAGTCCAGATAATATTAAAACCTAATCTATACATTCATAACGCCCACAACGACGCGTTTATCGGTTCTAGTTTTCGAATTTATATTTAGTCTCTCATAGATACTCAAAAAATTTAAACGAGATATAGTTTATAACTAAATATTTGGGAGGAATGTTAACCAAATTTATTATATTTACAGCGATAAAAATACAAGCGGCGAAGAATCGTCTGCGTCTCCGATCGAACCGGTTCAACTAAAATTCAACGTGAGCGGCGAAGTATCGCAGATGATAAAGGATGCGAAGACGAATTTGGACAAGTAAGAACTTTATTTCATTCACTATTCTATAATGATAGAAAAAAATACCTTCAATTAATTGTAATTACGGTTTTTACACGCTGCTTCTTCAGAGGATGAAATATTTATTAGTCCCAATATTACGGTAAATTTTAACTTTGTGTTAAAACATTGAAAGGTAACAATAAAATGTCCTAATTGAAACATGTAAATATTGATGTGAAATATTAAGATCATTACAACTTGTTACAGATTAGCTGCAGACCTCGATCTAAATTGCTTCAAATTCGATCGATATGGCAAGAATTTCATTAAAACTCAAAAGATGAGTCCAGACAGTTATCTGCAAATGGCAATGCAGTATGCCTTCTACAGGTATGCGTGTAACAAATAATTTTAAGTGAAACTTCTTTACGTTGAGAATAAAATTCAAGGTCGCGTCATGGCAATACCGTCACGTCATGGAGTAAAGCGACGATTTTGGAATCTTTGAGTCTTACCAAAGAAGTTACACTTCTGACACTATGAAATTATAAGTTGCAGAGTAAATTCGCGTATACGTAGCGCGCAGTATTAAAATAAATAATATTATATTAATAAACAGTTTGCATAACACACCCGGAGCGCACTACGAGTCAGCAGCCACGCGTATGTATACAGGCGGCAGGACTGAAACGATCCGCTCCTGTTCGATCGAATCTATTGAATTTGCGAAAACGATGCTTGAGAAGCAAGCCTCACCCAAGGCGAAGGTAGAAGCTATGAGGAAAGCCATTGCGGCACACAAGGATTATACCGTACAGGTGATTTTCAAATCAATATTATTGTAAAAAACTAGGAAATACTTTGTTTCTGGGGCAAATATGCCCCAATTAATAAATTAATTTTACAATTTTTATGGTATTTTCCTCATTTAGTTTCAGTTTCAGACATGGCAGCAGTAAATATTAATAAACAATTATTTAGTATAAAACGCTATGTAATGACGTTTCAAAAGTGCTTCTAGAAGAAGTCTAATTGAATAAATAAATGTTTGAGTTTGAGTTTAAAAAACGGAACTTTTCAGTTTGGAAGGAGAAATAGGGTAGAAACTTTTTTTTGTAAAACATGGCATCAATTTTAAATCATTGTTTTATTTTCATTCAGGCTTTACAAGGTCTCGGTGTAGACAGGCACTTGCTTGGCCTGAAATTGACTGCTATCGAAAACGGAATTGAAATACCTAAATTGTATTCCGACCCTGGATTCACAAGAAGTGCTCATATGAGAATATCTACTAGTCAGGTAAGATATACATACTGTTTTACTTGGTGTTTGTGTTACTGTGTTGTTTTAATATAAAAAGGAGTCACCATACAGTCCAGTAGTTATAGCTTTAACTTAAATTTATATAACACTAGCTTTCCGCCCGCGGCTTTGCCCGCTTTGTCTTAAAACCTAATAAATTATATACTTAAATCTTCCTCTTTATTTATTAAAAAAAACCGCATCAAAATCCGTTGTGTAGTTTTAAAGATTTAAGCATACATAGGGACACAGAAAGCGACTTTGTTTTATACAACGTAGTGATTCCTAGATTGATGAGTACAAAACATCGTAAAAATTACCGCACTCCGCCAGTCTAGTAGAGTATGGTCTAAAGCCTAAACTCTAAACTATATTTTTTTCTCCAGTAGAAAAACAAAAGAGGTTGATGATGACGCATTAATATCTCATATAAAAGAAATAAAAAAGTTACCAGTATCGAATAAAGATTAAACACAAACGTGTCCAGGTGGCGTGCAAGTGCGACGGGTTCATGTGCTACGGGCCGCTCGTAGCGGACGGCTACGCGACGTGCTACAACCCGCGCGACGCGGACGTCAACTTCGCTACGGCGGCGTTCCGCGCGCACCCCGACACCGCCGCTACGAGATATCGACAAGCGCTCGAACGTGCGCTACAGGATATGCACGATGTGCTACTACAGAACACACAGTCTAAATTATAAACAATTTTATGCTATTGCATAGCTTCTATCGTGGGCCTCGAGCGCGGGGACCGAATCCAGAAATTCCGTAACGAAAAAACCTCACGCTCCCCACTCCGACGGGCGTGGAGTGTGGCTTGAAGGCATAGCATGCAATAGCGATACCGCGGCAGTCCCCGAGTGCCACACGTATTTTTATAATTCAATTTTTTCATAATTAGGGTTCCGTCTCGAAAGGAGAACGGGAAGCCTCAGTGTCGTGTCCGACACGCACATGACAGGTTTTATAATTCTAATTATTATAACTCTAGACTCTCTACTAACTCCATAGTGTTGTTCGCGTTATCGCGTGTCAGCTGTGGGTACTTATTTCCATTCCCTTACTTCACTCGCAACAAGTTTTGTTTTGAAAACGCCCTATCTATGTCCTTTCACTATATTTAGTATGTTGTGCCAAATTTCGGAATATTCGGTTCATTGGAAGTGTGAATAAACACATGAAAGTGGATATATGTTTGGGGCTCATTTATACGATTATATCTATTTATGTATATATCTTGTGATTGAAACTCAATAGATAAAATCTAAAGACCCATAAACCGCGTGTTGATTTATTGGCGGATTTATGTAAATGAACTTAAACCATAAACGTATGTGACACTACACATGTTGTCTTCAGCAGTAAATATAAGTTAAAGAATTTTTTGTCCATGTATTTATGTAGTATTTTTAATATTCCTTGTTATTTTTGTTATATATTTTATTGTAAATCGCATTATTTTTCGCTGTATAATATGTAAGTAATCATACAAATAATAAATAAAGTACATATTGTATAACTGAGATATTTTTTTAAGCACATTCATTTCTATTAAATAAACAATGACAATGCGAACCCTCATGGGCGGCGACGAGCTTTTTGATGAAACTAAAATTTTATGTATATTTATAATTAGGAGAATATATTATATCGACTAGGTTGCTAATTAGCCGTGATGTAGACTATAAACAACAAGTGAACGGATTTTTTTTTTCCAAAAAATCGATGTGAAAAATTTAATTAAATATGCTTTTGGCCAAATTTTGACTGGAAATCTAGTCGATATATTATATTCTCATAATTATAAAATAAATACTATTTCTATACAGGCCCTGTATAATGAAACCCTGTATTACAGGGTTTCATTATATGTAAAATAAAAACAATAATAATAATAAGATCTTTAATGTGATATAAGTAATTAAAATTAAAATATTACAATAAATAAATTCTATGTATTAATAAAATCCTTAATAAATGAAAACATACATAACGTGTGCAAAAATAAACTGAATATTATATGATCAAACAATAATTTTAAACTTAAACCGTTGTTCTAAACAGTGTTTGTATTTTAAAAAGTAGATCATGATTGTAGGCATGTAAATGTTGCTCCAAAACTAATTTAACGGCAAACTTGTAATAGGCCGCTAAAAATTGAATTTCTTCAATTTATAATAAAATATGGATTGATTTATGATGTTATAAAATCGATATTTTTAGAAGCATCTTGTTACCTTAAATATATGCAATTATAGTCTCAAATGCAATATTTCATAATTTGCTAAATACCTACTTTACATCAGTTGTAGTTCAACGGTGTAAGATGCATTTAAAAGATTATATTACGCAAGAAAACAAGGACACGTTATTATCTAATTTATATTATTATGTATTACATAGTAGTTACAGACTACACATATTCCTGTTCATGCATATAAAAAGATGTATGAATGATTTAGTTTCTAACAATGCACTTCTTACCAGATGTTTACGGTTAATTTAAAATAGTGCAGTTAAATAGAAACGTTACATATAAAGTCCTTTTTATTCGCCTGGACAGGAAAATTAGCATTACAAAATGTCATTCCCTAGATAGGACTCATAAATTTTTATTATATTGATCATAATTAAAATGCCATTCTCCTTATCATGTAATTCCTAGTTAATTTAACCACCAACTTCAATACTGCATAAAACAATATAAGAATATGTAACCCTTTAACAAGTAATCATACAATATTTAATCATCTTCCTTTAAATAAAATCATTAAAAATTGTCAAGATCAAGTAAAAAACGAATATAAGTTTGAAAAATAGATTATACATTTACGATTCAAGAAAACGCAAAGATATCATATTATTTTTAAACACATTGCCCATGTAACACTAATATGCAAATCAATTTTAGTTAAATTAATTTCAAACGTCTAAACTAAGTTTGTATATTTATCACTTTTTTACTGATTATGGTGCATAATGCATTTTTATCGTTAAATTCTAATTACCTTATTAATTTATATCCATAACCCTCGAAATATAACATGGAATGTTGATAGACCGCAACTGCCAAGTTGATCAATATGAATGCTGCCTCATTGTGATCATTAAATTTTATTTATTTATAAAAATTAAATACTTTTTCATCTTATTCCTGAAATACTTTCGTTACATAAAATGATACAAAAGTATATGTATTAAAATAATCATACTTTACTAAACTTATACACAAATTAACTAAGAGAAATAATTTCACTAAGCATAGTATTGCAAGCATGAAAGAAAACTGAAAAGAAATTAGTTTTCGTGAATAGTTGTAGATAAAGAAATAACCAGTCATCAAATAAACATTTGTTTAATTGATATCAAAAATATATAGCGCAAGATAAGAATAATTTATTAGAGATAGTTAATTTTTCCAGCCATCAGAGTAGTTCTAATACAAGAGAGGCCGGTTATAAACATCATTTTTATTACCCTTAGGTTTATATTTTTGGTAGCAAAAGTAGAGTAAAAATGAAAGGTATGATATGAATGTTTTGTTTTTTTTTTTATTATTTTCGTTTATTTTAACGCCTATAATAATGTATTACCGCTAAGGTTTTACTTTCGTGGTCGGTATCATGTACATCAAGAAGCTTATATCTAATACACTGGAGATTTCAGTATGAACATTAACTTGTAACAAGAAAATATGACCTTGAATGACGCCTGTATGTTTTTTATCCCTTTCACACCTAACTAACTACCTAGGTGTGAAAGGGATAAAAAAACATACAGGCGTCATTCAACGTCATATTTTCTTGTTACAAGTTAATGTTCATACTGAAATCTCCAGTGTATTAGATATAAGCTTCTTGATGTACATCAATTCATTACTACAACATAGTTTAGAATATGGTAAATGGTTAATGTGAGGAGTGGTTAGCAAGCGCAGTTGTCGCGCGAGGCGGGCGGCGCGGCCAGCGGGCGGCCCGGCGACGCGGGCTTGTGCTGAACACCTGACTCCGCTGCGTTTAAATCCAAACGTCCATCCTGTATGCTCTGATATATCTTTTTCGCTGTCTCCAGGAAAGCTTCTTCAACATTTTGACCACTAAAATAATTATTAATTAACAAGCTGATTATGATGATGAAATGTTCATTTAATATTATAGGAAGAACAATAGTTCAATTGACAAGAATTAAGTAACAATATTTTAAATTTTAATTATATTAGAAGGATACATTGAATGTAAATTGATCTCCACCCTATTATCAAACATACTTACGTCTTTGCACTAGCTTCAACAAACATTAATCCATTTTCATCAGCAAACTGTTTGGCTTCTTCGTATGTAACATCTCGTTGTCCATCCAAATCAGATTTGTTTCCAATCAAAAAAATCACTGTGCTAGGATTAGTCAAATTGCGAGTGTCTGTTAACCAACTACTTAAATGATTGTATGTAGATCTAAAACAAAGTAAATACATTATGCATTAATTGTCTATTTGTGAAATGTGGTCATTTATTTTAATAAGCTATATCATATATTAATAAATTAGTTGTATAGACATTTGAATTTTCAGAATATTGGAATTATTTATTTAGGAATAATTAACCCATTGAGCCCCGAACGGCCAGATCCGACCGCGACACAATAGATTTTCTATTGTGTCTGTGATTCCGGGGCCTGATGGATTAATGTTGAATTACCTTCTTGTAATGTCGTAAACCATGAGGGCACCAGCTGCACCTCTATAATAAGACCGAGTAACAGCCCTAAATCTTTCCTGTCCAGCTGTGTCCCATATTTGAAGCTTAATTTTCTGTCCGGCCACTTCTATGATTCTAGTACCAAATTCCACACCAATAGTATGAGGGCAATCTGCCATGACTACAACATAAATAAAAAGATTAATTTCCATTTTAATGGCAAGTAATAATTAATGAGATAATTAGAAGATGTTAAAACAAGTTTCATGTTATTGTATATTTTCAACATCTTGAGAATAAGTCAAAATAACAGATACTCACATTTCTTTTCTGTGAACTGGTGCAAGAGACATGACTTTCCTACGCCCATATCACCAATAATAATATATTTAAAGATGTAAGAATAGTTATATGGCCCTGAAGTCATTTTGCTGAAAAAATACATGTTTCATTTCATATAGTATAAATTCTTTAACAAAAAATTATCACAAGCAAACTTTGTTGTGTTTGAACATAAAGCTGATTGATGGTTTAGATCTATTCCCAATGAACACATTTTTTTGGTAAAAAATGAAAATTTGTAAATAAAGCATTAAATTAGTCCTGTGTCCACATTTAGATCTTAATTTATATTTGATAAATAATTAAAACATAGCATAAACTTATATTGAAAGTAATGATAAAATCATCATTCATAGTTGATAGCGATTTTGACAACAACTAAAATAAATATATATTACAAGCTTCTTATTTCTACTATGAGTCATAGAACCAATTAAAAAAACAAAGGATTTTCAAAGTTTCAAAATCACATTAACTCTTAGAGGTATTGTAAATAGCGATGGATTCTAATGGAAGGTCTACATTCTACAATTTTTTTATATACACTGAAAAGAAGGCGTAGTGTCATAACTATAAAGGTAATATCGATTGAATGAAACTCACCTTTTATTAGTACGATCACGACAGAATTGTATTTAGATGCTTAAACCTTAATAATTCAACAACACAATACTGTCAATACAAAATAATCCTTAAATTATTTAATATTTTATTACAATGCCAACAAAATAGAAATATTAAAATAAAATACTCCTTTCCAACATCATACGCAATTGACATAACTTTGACAATTATATTGACATTAAGATTTTCAGTAAGGGCAAGAACACATTGGGCGCTCGGCGTTGCGTTGCCCGCGCGTTGATAGCGTACATACAGCGCGCGTTAGTAGGGCGAACATACTTTTGGATCAGTTCGAAAATGGACGTCGAAGAGATTGCTTGTGTGTGGATTGTCGACGAAGAAGGCAAAGAGAATATTGAGGGGCACCCAATACAGAGATAGACTGACGCATGGGATGTCTGTTACATTATATCTCAATAAAATTAAAAAATACGGACCTAAGTTTAATTCAATAAATCTTATTCTTATAATCGGGACTTTCCATATCCCAGATAACTGGTCGCTTTTGGATTTTTTTTTAAAGAAATCAGTATCAAAATGCTCGATCTCCATTTTCTTTTCGAAAAGTGCTTCCTCTCTACACAAAAGCGCGCGTTGAAATGTACACCGAAATGGCGACTCATGTATCTCGAAACGCGCGTCTGACGCTCTCCCAACGCGCGTTTGAAAGAAAATCTCAAAGCGCGCTTTTGACGAGCGCTTGATCAGAAACGCGCGCTTGCATTTGTACACTTCAACAGAATTCGGGGTTCTCGAAACGCGCGTTAGCAAAGCGCGTGTTTCAAAACGCCCAATGTGTACTTACCTTAACAGATTACTTAGATTTTAACCCAATTTTTATAAATAAGGTGACTGTTCATTACAATATATTATATAGTATTTGCGCTTATTTGCGTAAAAGAGTAACAAACATCCATTCTCACAAACTTTCGCCTTTGAGCATTAAGTTGGTTTAATGCTTGACTTTCGCATATAAAATATTAAGTAGGATTTGTATAAATATGAGACTTGAAAAGGCAGCAAACTCAAAAAATCATCATATGGCAACTTACGTTGCAAGTTGGAAATATGGTTTTGATACTTATCCACTGTACGGTCCGTTGGACCAACGATTCCAAAAATGATTATAAATATTATTTTCCCTTACGAGCAAAAAAAAAACCGTGAAAAAACAAACTTCATCTTTTTATTATTATATTCATAGGTAATCTATTACAGTTAAGTGATACAGATAGAAAAAAAAGCACACCGAGAGATAGCAAGAAAAAACATAATACAAAAACACTTCTTACCCTTTATTCAGCCGAATAAAGGGTAAGAAGTGGGTAAGAATTGGTAAGAATCATTATCATTATCTCTGACTCCTATTAGGAACTCTTAACTAATTACTAAACTCTCACTCTCACAAGTTTTCTTGCAGATGTATAGGCGGCCACAATGAAATAAATTAATTTTGTGTCAATGAATAATAGGAAATAAAGAAAATATACACAGACCTTGTGCTAGATCTGTGAAAATATAAATATAAAATCATTTGACTTTGGTTTATATTATTTATGGTCGTCATTAAAAAATATTGTCACTTGTCAGATTTCTCGCTTTTTGTAAAGAAAGTAAAATCTAAAAACTAAAAAGTTAAGAATATTATTTTCATTCAGGTAAGAGAATTATTAGTGTTTTTTCATTTATGTGTGAAGATTTATATGTATAATTAATTGCAAATCTCCTTTATTAACCGTTTGATGAATGATGGAAACCGAAGAAATCGAGAAACATTAAACAATAATAAAACATTATTAACACTACAGTGCACGCGCGTTCTACTATAGTAGAACACACTTACTTATTTTAACGCCATTCATTCATTCTTACACCTAACCTCCCCCGCTCCCAGATAAGCTAAGTCGACAAAATTGCCAAACGGATTAGTATGGTGTATATTTGCAACGTACGCGCATCTTCCTGTTATGACGTGTCAAAGTTCGGCTTCTACTATAGTAGTACATGCGAGTATTGGTGTAATAAAACTGAAGGTAAGTAAAACTTTCTTTTTTGGGTTTTTTATGTTATTATCAATGGACATTGAATGATTTAAATTTTAAAATTTAACTATGTACAGTTGCATTACTATTTCGTGTGTTATGATGTATTTAATAATTAATATTTCTTTGTTTTTGCGAAAAAATGGACCCCGTATTGGAGGCGCGCGTGATGGCTGAACGAAGAATTAGAGGACGAGGAAGTGATCCAAAGTGACTCGTACGATGGGGAAGTATATGTACAACCAATGGAACAGGAAGATAGGAATCAGATGCAGGAAGCTGTAAGTGAAAATCATGGATCATCATCTGAAGATGACACGCCTCTTTCTGAACTTGTCCAAAACAATACACGTGATGACTTTTATGTATCTCGAAATGGAACACGCTGGAGTAAAACATGTCCTTCAGCAACCCGGGCAAGATCTCAAAACATCCGATTCATAAATGCCTTGATAATCCACCAACTAAACAAAGGCCAAGAAAGAATTGTGAGACGTAATTTTCTTTACGATCTTTCGTTCGAGCTGGTGAAACCTCTCATGGCAAGAAGATTGACAGTCGAAAACCTTCCCCGCCAATTAAAAAATAAAACTAAATAGCTTTTGGGTCACGTAGATGAGGTACCAATACGTCATGATCCTCAAAAAATGGGAAGAGTAGGCAAATTTTGCCTGTGCTCCCGAGCTCGAAAAAATGGTGTAAGCGATGTACCAGATGAATTTGTCCTAATCACCAAGTTGTGGTCTGTATTGAATGTCAGGATGACGGTCAATAAGTCGGTCATCGCTTATTAGAAGTTGTTTTTTTTTGAGCTGATCTCAAACTTGCCAAAAATGTTGATTATTTTCATGATCTCATAATTTGACCATAATTTTAATTATATGCTATTAAAATTTTATTTTTTTCTAATATTATTTGTTATAATAATTAAAAGTTTAATATTACTGAGTATTATCATTTTAGGACCACCCATTTTTTTAATATTTCAAATACAGTTTTCTACTATGGTAGAGCACGCGAGCAACCATGTAAAAAAAAAGGGCGCGTGCGCTGTAGTGTTAAACATGTAATATTTGCATGAATTTATCTTGTAAATTTTTCTAATTGGTACCTATTTTCATAAAAAGAGTCGGCATCCATTACATAAACTAAATCTACCGTTATAATTATTAAAGTAAATATGAAACTAGAGTAGGTAGAAAAAAGTAAAATAACCGTAAATTATAGTGTGTTAGTGTTAGTAAACATTACAGGTTTTAACTTTACTATACCACTTGGAATATTAGGGTAAAACTGTACATTATAGGGCGTGGAATTTGGGGGTAGTGGGGGGTGGAGAGAGGGGGGGTGGGTACTAGGAACTTCCCCTGTAAAGGGGGGGGCGCGAAAATTAATAGTTTTCGAGATATTTACAAATTAAGTTTTGGTCCGCCTAAAGCAAAGGGGGCGCAAAGTAAGGACTTAGAAAATTTTTGATCTAAAGTGAAAATTGTATAGGAATCATAAAATACATAATTTTTATTCAAAACGCTAAAATAAGCATGTTTTATAAAAAAAACTTTTTCTCTAAAATATAAAATGGCCGAGATATTCGCCCTCAAAGATTGATGATAAAACCTAACCTAACCCTTTCCCTATCTCCTCATGTCTTTTTTATATTGTCTCAGACACTGCCTTAGCTCCGGCGCTACGGGAAGTGCAGCCCTCGCCCGCCGTGACAAAGCTCGGGAGCCGTGCGGAGCGGAGCGTCTGAGGCTGGTCGCCGAAGGCGACCAATAAGCTGAAGCTGCGAAGTGGAGTACGCTCTCCCTCCGCGCCTCCGGCTTTTTACATACACTCTAGGGGTAGGGCAGACAAGACCACGTGGAATTCGGGGTTGACAGCTTCGGTTCTGTGACAAGTCTTATGATAATGCAATGCTTATTTTAGCGTAACGTTTTTTAGCTAGATTCGGACTTTCGCAGCTTAATATTGAATACATAATATTCCATCATTGAAAAAATTTACATTTTACAATCCGTCATGTATCTTGGTAATTATCAAGTTTAGAGAAAAGTTGCCCCAACAAAACATGCTTTTATTAGCGTAATCTTTACGATAAAACAATAATAAATAGGTGTTATAATGATACCAACTCCATCAAAAATTTTCTAAGTCCTGCGCCCCCTTTGCTTTAGGTATTTTTTTCCAGTTCCACATTGATCTGAAGCAATTAATATTAATTATTACTTTACAATAATAGTTTTCAATACTGGTAATATTGCATTAGCTCTTTGATTTGAAATATGACAGATTTAATGTAATAGACATTAGTATGACCTGTAGTTTTTTTTTTGTTTGAGTGGGAATCGCCCTAAAGTCGCTTCTGGCACTCGCCGGCCGCTGCCGCGGCACGCTCGCTTCGCTCGCTCGACTCGTGCGGCAGTTCAAATGTTAACCTAACACGCTCGTCGCTTCGCTCCTCGCTACCTATTTGTATGCTAAAAGTAAAAGTTTAATAGTTTTGTACAGTTTTAGGGCTTAACAGGAGTACGCACGAAACGATCTCGACTGAAAGGCAGCAAACGAACGGTAACTGAAAATGACGTCGTTATTGTTTTGTTCCACGGTACAAAGCGTACAATTAATATTGGACAGCGCTAGTCGTCCGCTAAACGGATGAATAAAATAAATTAGTCGTCCGATTACCGGATGAATAAAATAATTTAATCGTCCGATAACATCTATTTATCTATATAGTTAGGTTATCGGGGTTTCTTTAGAGAACTGCCGCACGTATTATAGGTTTTTTGTGGGGGGAGGAGGGCACACGTAGGTATTTGATTTTTTTTTGCGCGTCGACGGAGCCCCGCTTCGCGGGGCTCCTATTTCTGTGTAGTTTTTTTTTTAAAGAAACCTAACCTAACCTAACCTAACGGCTAACCTAACCTAAACTAGATTTTTTTTTGCGCGTCGACGGAGCCCCGCTTCGCGGGGCTCCTATTTCTGTGTAGTTACTACACTACTGTGTAGTTACTAAACTACACAGAAATAGGAGCCCCGCTTCGCGGGGCTCCTATTTCTGTGTAGTTTTTTTTTTTTTAAGAAACCTAACCTAACCTAACCTAACGGCTAACCTAACCTAACTTGATTTTTTTTTGCGCGTCGACGGAGCCCCGCTTCGCGTGGCTCCTATATCTGTGTAGTTTTTTTTTAAGAAACCTAACCTAACCTAACCTAAAGGCTAACCTAACCTAAACCTAACCTAACGAATTGAGGGTGAATATCTCCGCCATTTTTGATTTTAGAGAAAAGTTGTTCCTATAAAACATGCTTATATTAGCGTTATCTTTACGATAAAACAATAATAAATAGGTGTTAAAATGACACCAACTCCATCAAAAGTCCTGCGCCCCCTTTGCTTTAGTCCAACCCAACTAGCTTTAGTGTTAAAAGGTTATCTAGTAATCCGAATAATCGGACGATTAAATTATTTTATTCATCCGGTAATCGGACGACTAATTTATTTTATTCATCCGTTTAGCGGACGACTAGACACTTCGATTAATATTTTTGTTAAATTATAAATTGCGAATATTAATAATTTTATTTTATTTAATCTATTTTACAAAAACTATACTTAATAATAATTATTTTTAATGTTGTTGTTAAAAAATATACAAATTTCATAAATAAAATTTAAATTATAATATTTTTTTTGTTAGATAGAAATGTTTTACCTGAAATGAAACGCGTTTGACAATCGCTGTAGGTCAATTTGACACTGTCATAACAGTAAGTTCGCGTTTCAAAGATAAAATGGAGTAAAATTTTCCGATTTTCAAAAATTCGTGACTCAAAAACAAAAAGTTTTCGCGCTGTGAAATTTCAGATTTAGGTTCCATAGGACAATAGCTAACCACAAAAAAAATTACGACTCTCAACTCCACGCCCTATAATGTACAGTTTAGCCAAAACTAGTGCACAAATGGCGGCTCTATGGCTATATAGTGCCATCTCAAGCAAACTTTATTTAGTAAATGATTTATTCATTTTTGATTAAAGTATGGCTGGCAGTGACGATAGGAAGCCTAATGGAATGGATGGGGAAAAAAATGATGATACTAATGAAACTACACAAAATGAAGAAACTGTCCATGAAGGTAACATTGAAAAAAATACAGTAAACTTCTATAAAAAAATGTCTGGTTTTATGAAACCATGGTAAAAGTGAAACTGTTCGAACGGTTCCGAACACTGCTTTGTGTAGCGCATATCGCGTGACGGTCGGCTGCCGAGTAGGTATACCTACTCGGCAGCCGCGATACACGCGACATGCGCTACACAGACCAAAAAGTTTGAGACGATGTAATAAAAGTTTCACTTTAAAACGAAAAAAAAAAATAGTTTTGATACTTCTTTTTATCTAATTCTGAATGAAGTGTAATTAAAGATACTCATAAGAATTCCCAAAATTTCTGCTACAAATTGGTGTATTTTCCTTTTGATTTTGTTACTGAGAATTTAAGTTTCTATTGTTTCTCAAGACGGGAATCTTGTCATGGTTTTTAATGTTTTTTTTTCAGGCAATAATATATTTTTCTGTATGCATGTATTATACAATTGAACACAAATTGTGTGTGATGATTAAGGCAAAATTATGCAAATGTTTATTGATTTACAGAATATGATCAATTGGATATGAAATTGGATGAACTGAACCAGGCGTTGGATTTCTTAGAACAGAAGAATGATGATATACACCAGCGACTAAGGGAGTTGCTGCAATCTAACAGAAAAATAAGAAAAGAAATGCAACATGAAAACAAGGAAACTCAATAAAATTGACAGTTGTTTTGTTATTGCTATTGGGTTCAATATCATTTGTTGATGGAATTATAAATTTATTATTAGTTTCTTCTAATTACATAAAAAGTACAAGTTGTTGATGAGATTCTTTACTGTTTTGTTTTTACATAACTTATAGTACAATAATATTTTACTACTTTTCAAACAAAACAAGAATGGTGGTATGTGTCTCTTAGATTGTCATCATTGTTATTTAGTTAGATTAACTAATACAATGCAATGTCATATAAACCAGTAATAAATATACTACCTATGTATGAAAATATTTATCATGTTTTATTTATTTTTACCTTTAAATAAATACAACAAAAGTTAAACTAACAACATTTATTATTAGATCATATTCTTTACATATTCATTTACTGCTATGCTATACAATAAAAAAAATTAATGGTGTTCTTTCTTCACAAAGCGTAATCCACAATAGCCACATGAATGATTCCCAGGTTTGTCCTGAAAACAAATACCTCAAATTAAAGTAGGTCAAAGATTATAAAAAATAATTTATAACATAAATGACAAAAAAATAGCAGGTTTACTATATAAACACAGGAATATTAACCTATGTATTAACTCAATAGACAAACATTGATCCAGAAGTCTGGACAAAGGATCAAGTTTGTTTATTATGTTGTACCCAACATGAAAAATACATTACGACCAACTATATCTAATACAAAATTATTACTTATATGAAATGGCGTAAAAAACAGAGAATTGCAAAATATTAGTGAAAAACAAGTCAAAGAATATCGAAGGTATAATAGTTACCAGATTAATATAAACACGAGGATGCCCTTCAGGACCACTTCCACCGTCGCACCATACAACCCTTTCAGTCACTTCTTTCGGTGGGACTTCTGCAATTAGATTAACTGCCCAATTCGTATTGACTTGTTTGGGAGCATTAGTGAAACGGACGAGACGATAGTCATTAGAATCCCATTTCTGTAAAAGAACCAAGACACTAAGATCTCAAGAAACCCGTAAAAACCTCATGATTATACTTTGGATAAAATTTACTTGGCCTGTGTGAATGGGTATATCTTGAATTTTATTGGTTATGCAACGAATTGCAGTATAATTGATCTTGCCAGGGATACATTTTAAGATTGGCGAAGAACGCCCCACAATTGGATTCATAATGCTTTTGTTCTTTTTTTATGATTAAAATAATGTTCAACGCAATTATTACGGATCAAAATAATAAAATTTTCTAAGCGAATGACATAATGTCACTATCAATAATTTACGAAAATAAGGAAATGTCAAATCTGACGTTATGTATTTTTAATATAGGTGCATGGGTGCATGCATGTCCTTTGGATAATTATAATATACTCCCTGAACTCTGAACTTTTAGACTTTGTGTAAAATTAATGATCTAAGTGTATATGTGTCTTAGATCATTAAGTAATGGATAACACTCGCAGGCGTTTCCCCTTTTGCCGAGGTATAAGATTATTCGCATCGAAAAATCTTATGCTTTCATAAAAACTACTTGCGTAATCGATTACAAACACTCTGCGTATTCGTAAAACATCGAAAGGACGTCTGCGAGTGCTCCGCTAAAAATGCCGTTTTGCACTGTCAAGTCTTGCAGAAGCAATTCAAACATGTCGAATATTAAAAAAGATGGAATAACCTTTAATTTGTGTATATTTTTTTATTTTTTAACGTACATTTCTAATTAAATGCAATTTCTAATAATCGTCGATGTATCGTTTAGCGATATGATCAAGACAAATAATCGAGTCATGTTTCGAGAGAGAAAGAGACGAGACTATCATGGAAAGAAAATATACAAATTTAATCTTTATCTACTAAGAGATAAAGTTGAATTTAAAACGCGATAATGAACCGCATTCCTTACGAGACTATCTTTTAAAGAAAAACAAATTTAATCTTTATGATTTAAGTTATAAAGTTGAATTCAGAACGCGATATTGAACCACACTCCCCACGAGACAACTTGGAATGAAATACAAATTTAATCTTTATGAACTTAGGGATAGAGTTGAATTTAAAAACTCGTCGCTTAAAAGGTCGTAAATTTTTACGACTTTCGTGACACAAATTATTTTTGTGAATGTGTGATTGTGTTTCAATAGTGTGAGTTACCCTCCCCGCACCAAAATCAGCAGAAAGTTTAGTTAGAACATTTGCCAGCGTACTCCATCCATTACTTAATGATCTAAGATATGTGTATAATAAACAATTCTGTGAATTAATTAAATATATTATCTTTAATATTATAGTATGTATACAAAAAAAAACGACGCTTTGTAGCAATGAAGAATGGTAGACGCGATGAACAACATGAACTTTTTACCATAATGCGACGGATATGCTCTTAATGAATATTAAATTGCATATTAAATTCAGCACCATATGCAAAGAATTTTTAAAATTAAAATGAATATGAGTATTACTCAGCTCAACAAAAAAAGACGTGTTGCACTCCGGGAGTGCCGGCAGAAGTGAAAACTTGATTATTAACGTTCAGCATGTTTGATATTTTGGAATGGTATCCGTCTTAGAGCGTTTTCACATTATCCGATCCGATATCGGATATCGGACGCCGATAGCCGATATCCGATATCGTATACAATTTGCCCTTTCACATTGTCCGATAAAATCGTTCCGATATCATCATGAGTGTTACCAGAAATTTTTAGAGAAAACTAAACTAAATTGCCAGTTGATAAAAAAAGGTATAATTAAAAAAAATCAAATGTTATAAATCATAGTTGTACATGTACATTAAAAATAACTACGAAAAAGAAAAACAACTTCAAAAAAGAAAAGTAAAATGTAAAAAAAGATTTGATATCACAAATTACTGCATATTATTTAGATGTGCTATTTACTAAATAGTTTTGATATCGGTCATTTGTATAACATGGTTAACACATTATAAATTAAATAAATTTATATCAATACCTACTACAACCTAGTATTAGTTAATAGTTTTAGTAATACGTATTAGTAAATACCTTTCAAAATCTTTTAAATGTATTTTTAACAAGACGTACCTAGTCATTTAGTCATTTTTTCACTACAAACATTTATAAAAGTTCATGTAGTACCTATGATAAATTTATTAAGTGATACAATCTTTGTTCACATTTTCTTTTCTTTTTCTTATTACACTGTAATATCCTAAAATAATATTGTCACTCGTTCAAATATATTTGTAATATGATTGTGGTAATTTCCTGTAAGTAAAGATACATAAATTATTTTATTCTCATAAACAATTATATTAGAATTAAGAGTTTTCAAACTTTGTATTCTTTGTTGTAAATTCAAAATAAAAATAAAATCGGTGTGAAATCTCCTCCTTTTTTTGAAGTCGGTTAAAAACAAAGCACTCAATGACAACAATACAATAAACAGCACAACCAAAATCCGAGTAGGAGGAGGAGCGAGGCAGAATGAGATAAAATAAAGATGATAGACACTAATGTTTTCGAAGATAGATATTTGAATTTAAGAACGCATTATATTTTTGTTTACTTCAGTTCAGCCAATTGCCGTATATTTTAATACGGCAAATAAAAATACCTGCCGTATAAATCGTATTTTTAATACCTATAAATACTAAAATGTGTGTTTTCTTAATTAAAAAAAGGTTTCTTTTAATAGAAAGGGTTTTAGGTTAAAAGCAAAGAATTTTTTTAAAGATTGAGCGCCCTATAAGACTGAAAATACACAAACTAGTGCTTTTTTGCTGTTGGTATACTGCCTTTTCGAAAATTGAGTTGGCAACACTGAACATTATCCTCCGATAGCCACTGGGAATATCGGTGTCGGCTCCGATATCCGATATCGGACCGGACAATGTGAAAGACAGGCACATATTTCATACATTTTACTTCCCTCCGATATCGGATATCGGCTATCGGCTTCCGATATCCGATATCGGATCGGATAATGTGAAAACGCTCTTACGCTTAGATCAATTAAGTAACAGTTACTTAATGATCTAAGGTCTTACGCATGGAATATAAGGGCTAAAAAAAATCCGTCTTATAGCATATATAGACGCTCCGATTTGGTTGGTGCCAACCATATTGGAACCGACATGGCAACCATTCCAAACATTGCTACAGATTGTCCGATGATTGTTTGGCGGGATACCGGATACCGGATGTTCGGCCTGACCACCAGCTGAATGTTCGGTATCCGGTCGGTGGCATTTTGAGTTTCGTAGGTGCGTGTCGCGCACCGGCACGCCGCCCGCGCCGTGCAGGTTTTGACTTGTTTCGTAGTGAACGTACGCGCGGTCACAGTCTGTTCTTGGTAGAGACACTTTTATCGTGATAATAAAAAGCTTCAATTACAACTGTGTCTTTATTTAAATTCTATTAATTATAAAATCTACCTACCAAGTTTACTATCCGGTACCCGGCCTGATAGTACCTTACCATCCGGTATCCGGCCGGTTAAGAAAAAAGGACCGGATAAGCCGGATATGTATTAATGTGCATCGGTACAAATAAATGTATTTTCTTTCTTTCTTTCTAACACCATTGATAAGGCCAAGTCGCGTGCGCCTCATTGAATCGAAATGCTGATTCAGTAACATGCGGTCATGGAACTCCAATTGTTTACAACCGTGGCTTATTTGTATAATACGATGTTACAATGGATATTACTTTTTAAAGTTTCTTACAGCTGATGATACGACGTAACAATGGATATTACTTTGAAAGTTTCATACAGCTACCAGCTACCAATTAAAAAATTGAAAAACACCTCATCTCCGAAAAATCGCATGTACCTATGTGGCATCAGGCATAGAACCTTATTAGTAGTAGGTATATACTATAAGTCTATAACTTAGATCAATCTAAGGTCTATAACCGTGTAGGTATCTAAAGATGGCACAGGTTCAGTGGCCTTAGGGTGCTTATCCACCAGATGCTATGCAGCTATGTTATGAAAATGTATCAACCAGAGATGTAACGGAGCTTCGATTCCGGTTCCGTTAAGTCGGAACTTCCGATTATTATTACACTTTCGGTTCCGACTTCGGTTCCGATACTTTTGTATCGGATGTTAATCGGAGGTCGAACGAAACAAAGCGGGCGGCGCGCGACGGCCTGTGCCGAACAGGTTCATACATGTCGCGCGGGGAATCCCCCGACCCCCACTACGTGCACTCTATCATCAATTATTTTTTCACTTGTTAGTTGTTATTATTTGTTACGCCCAAGACACGTTTATAGGTTATAGATAATTGTTTTGATTTTTGCGGCTTATTATCAATGAAAGTGATCTGTTTTTGTGTGGGATAATGAACCCTAAGTCCAGTTGTATTTGGAACTACTTCAAAGTTCAATGAAGTTAATTCAGATTCGGCAAAGTGTAAACTGTGTATGAAGACGCTAACACGCTACTTTGGGTTTTAATTTTAATTAAACTTTAAATTCATTAATTTTATCTTTTGTTCATTTGGAATTATGCCAATTTTTTTTCACAGTTGTTTTTTATTTTATAATAAAAAATAAAAATGAAAAGAATTGACTATAAATCATGTTTTATTTGTCCTTAAACAAACTGACCCTGCCTCCGATTTCGATTCCGATTCCGATAAACCAAATTTGAAAACTCCGATTCCGATTTCGGTTCCGATAAAACTACCTCCGTTACAACCCTGGTATCAACTATGCTAATCTATGTAACCGTTTCTACATTATATTGTAGCGAGTAAGATGTGCTATGAAGATGCGCTGCCGCGATGTACTAGCTTGTTTACAATAAAACCTTTGTTCGATATTAAATAGTCTGGGTTTCATAAAAAATATTTAAATGCCTTTGCTGAAGAATTAAAATTAGCCGAGTGCTGTGACCATAGTAGCTGTAAATATACTTCATATTAATCTAAATTAGGCTTAAATAAAAATAAAACAACATTCTTGTTTACATGTATAATTTGTCATTATAATAATAATTATAAGTATCTACAATACATTCAAATTATCAAACATTACAGCAATGCAAAGTAATAAGAATAGGTATACGTAATAAATAATTTTATCACATCAAGTTTTAACTTAAGATTCAACTGCAATCGATGAAGGCAATTTAAGTTTTGAGGATTAAAATGTCCATTCAAAAAGTCGCGTAACACTAAATTAAATAAAGCTAACAATCTAAATTTATGCAATTAATGCATTCAAAGTCAAAAATTAAAATAAACAAGGTTTTCCTTATTCTAATTGCCGTTTGATTTTCTTTTTTTTAAGATTTGGAATGGCATAAATAAAATAAGAAAAATAAACCATGATCAAATGATTATATTAATGTGGAGTAAAACATGTTGATTTTTATAATATCTACTGAGAAGATTACTTTTTGAAGACCATCTACTTTTAACCTAATGAAGAAATATAATATTTTACCATCTGCCTATATCAAACCAAGTGTTACGGTTAATAAAATTATATAATAATCATACAAACTATGTAAATCTTAATAGCTATTATTCATTGCATAAAAATGTAACCAGTTCATAGCCGAGAGCAACAACAAACAAAACATTTTAGTTGAGATTATTAATAAATAATAAAATATTTGTGTGAATACATTTAATTATCATTATGAGTAAATATCTAGGGGCTTGTTCCGGCTTCGCCCGGGTAGAATCCATTTTTCGAACATTGAAATTATATTTTTAACATAAAACATTTTTATCTTTTTCCATGTTTCCACAAATACAACAAACAGAAAAAATCATTAAAATTCGTAGAAATCCATCTTGAGTTATTATTTTATATATTGTATAGATGCTCATTTATTTCATCTATTTTTTTTAAATTCTAACATGATATAGTAAAATCGCGAATAATTAGAATTTAACAAATAAATACTGAATATAAGATTACCTTTTATTAAACGTAACAACTTGATTTTCATAAGTTACAATATAAAGATGATAATAATAGAAATACAATGTAAACATTATTCTGTTTTCGAATTTACTTGCTTATTAAATACTTGCAGATATTTCGCTAAAATATGAAAAATGCAGTCTTTATATAATGTACATAAAATATATTGAAATTACAAAAAAAAAATATCCTTATATTAGAAATGTGATATAAGTCGAACTGTGTATCAATGTAGCATAATACATGATTGTAATAATTGCATAAAAGAACCCAGTTATTTATAGCCTGATCATATCAAGCAAGAGGCAGCATAGTACTTTAAGCTATATACTCCTCGAATGAAATATAGGAGATTTTAGGTGAACTATTTCTTCACATTCAGTAATAAAATATAAAGAGATCTGAGTTCCGTAACCCCTACCAAGAAAAAAAAAACTATGTGCCAGTCACTTACATATTTTTGTAATCTAATATTTTAGAATTAATTAATCCTAATTAATACAAAATGCTAACTTTCCTACGTATTGTGTTTATTGAAAAAGGCTAAGTAAAGCAGAATATTTCTAAAAACTAGTAACCAAGTAAAGTTTTATCAAATCAGCTGAAAATATAAACTTAAAAAAATACTCATAGCATGATTCCACATTTAACTCAATCGAATTAACAAAAATAAATGACGATTTAACATTGAGTTACTATGTACTACGTACTAGAGAGGACATCGCTACTACACTTTATTTTGTAACACGAGTTCGAGTCAATCGTCTCAAACAATTTTTTTTATTACATTGATTGGTTTTAATTTATAAGTAATAAGAGGCAGAATATCTACAAAGTGTGTGACTCACTAGCCGCCCTGCGCCGCGGCCGCCGCGATTGTCGCACAGATTTTGTTCGTGGTGTCCTCTCTATACGTAGTAATAATATCTCAATGCGATTTAATTATAATTTGTAACCTTAACATCCAACAACATACTCTTTATTTTTAATACATCATAAATGGTTGTTACTTTCCTAAAATAATTTACAATTTTGAATCATCGTAATTTCCAAAGAATATTTCTTCTGTATATTTATGAATGAAATAATATTATTTTAAGTTAGAATAATGTTCAGTTATTTGAGTCAAAAGATTGCCTAGTGGAACTTGATCTTAATTCGCGTCGAGGACCTGCTAGCGCTTCATCTGTGGATTTCCTACCTTTTTTGCGATTTCCTTTGCGTTCAGCATTCGCATTCAGACTCTCACTGCTAGTATTTTCTTCCGAGGCATTATCATCTTTACGTTCACTATCTAATTTGTTATTAGAACAGTCAACGATCTGCATATTATCATCATCATGATTAGTACTAATAGATGAATTTGTTAACAGCGATTGTGGTTTTTCTTCGCGATCAATATTTGTATGTGACGAAGTCGTTTCTGTGGGACGACTCATGTCAAAATCACTAGCTTTAATTCCAGTTTTAATGACAGTAGAAGGTGCTATCAAGTCTTCTAAGTCCATCTCTCCTGTGTGTGAGGCATCTGATTGCTTCTCTCTATTAGGAGTTATGTCTTGATTATCCTTCTGTTTTTTTGGTGTTGGTTGTAAAGCTAAATTCTCTGGTTCAGAACTGACCTCATCTAAGGTTCGTTTATTCGACGTATTACCAGTATCATCAGATGTTAAACGAGTCATATAATCCTGTTTTGTAAGTTTTTCATAAGTGTCTTTTTCAATATCTTTTGATTTTTTTGCTTCAGCAGAACTTACCAGGCTTGCGCTAAGAGCTCCAGATGCCATCTGTTCTAATAACATTTTACTAACATCTATATCCTTTTTATCGCCTTTTAGTAATTTTTCTTGAACAGCTGCAAATTCTGGAGGCATTTGAGAACGCAAGGAATCGTAAGGCATTTTCTTCTTATCGACTTTAGACAAATCGGTTGCGGCGGCCTCGTGTAATTCGGAATCTCGTGCCCTTTTATCTACCTTCATAGTACTCTCATAATTTAAAGGTTGTTTAGAAATCGATTCTAATAAGTAAGGATCTGGTGGTAGAAGTATTTGAGGCAAATTAGAAGATTGAGGTCTATCAGACACTTTTTGTTGCCTTGATGTTGATGTTGGTGTTACAACTGTTGACGATCTAGGTGTTGTTGTTTTTGAGGCACTTCGAGACCCAGAACTAACATTAGGATTATGTAGGGATGAAGTACTCGAAGTTGCCGTTAAGTTGCTTCCAAGGAGGCCTAGTGTATCATACGGTGACGACATACCGGAATGTACGCCAAAAGGCGACAAACTATTTAGTCCCAATTGAGGATATAACATGTTAGGATTGGTAAAAACGAAAGGAAATTGTGAACTTGATGATTTTGATGAAGAAGTACTGGTAGATTCCGGTTTTCGTGTTTTTGATTTATTATCACTAGAACTAGTGCTGCCGCTCACAGTGTTCATGTCAAGAGAAGGAAATCCAGGTAAACCTAGACCAGCTAAATTAGCAAATATATTGCCGCCAGTTATATTTCCTAATAAATTTGGCATACCACTAAATGAATTTAAAAGTAGTTTTGGATCAAAACCAGTAAGATTAGACAGTGTGGCAGCTAACGTTTTTGGATCAAAAGCACTTAGGCTAGACAAACTAGCCAATAGAGCGGGGTTTAGACCAGCAAGATTTTGGTTCAAATGTGAATTTGATAATACATTTGCAGATGATGCATCAAGTGTTGGTGGTCTTCCCTTTTTGCGCTCCGGCATACTAGGTGCACTTTGCATCGGCGAATGTCGTTGACTTCGGACATCCTGAGGTAATTTGACATGTTCTTTAATACCTTCCGTCCATTTGGAGTCTATATCATACATAGGATTATCTGCTATCCATTGTGCCAAATGTTTTAATTGCGGTGCTTTATGACCTACGAGTCGTTTACCAGTAACCCTATGCACAACAGGCACATGTTCATCTGGTGATAGCCGAGGCGCCACGCCTCTTCGTCTACTATCTACACTTGCCTGTTCAGCTAGCCATTTATTTACTTTGGCTTCGTGTGAAAACGTCTTAGCTTGCATGGAATGAGACGGTTTTGGCGTTTTGTTACTTTGTTCTAAAGATTGCTGAAGAAATGATGACAGTTCCTTAGAAGATGTATGCGGTGATGGAACATTTGTTACTGTGACAGAGAAAGGTTTTTGAACTGGCGTACTCGAAGTCGTCGGTGGCGCAGCTGGAGTCACTGTAACTTCTGGAAG
Organism: Colias eurytheme; assembly: GCF_061535395.1. NCBI lineage: Eukaryota > Metazoa > Arthropoda > Insecta > Lepidoptera > Pieridae > Colias > Colias eurytheme. The sequence continues at coordinate 7,484,518 of NC_142981.1, read as the reverse complement.
TATGGTTGTACTTTTTGTGCGAGGTGGCTCGTATGTTGTGTTATTAGAACTTGGGCTTCGACCTTTAGCAGCAGACAGACCGAGAACAATTTCATCAAGCTTCTTCCTTTTCTTTTCCTTACCAACTATTTGCTCCGGTGCAGGCTGCAATAAACATGCAAATTTAAAGTAAAGTTTATATAATTTGGCTACTTAAATATATACTTAATTAATGATAAAATCGAAAAGAAATTGGATTTTTAATCAGACTAATAGCTGATACAAGTGAATTGAATACGAAATATAAAAATCTAAAAATAATTCGAAATGAATGTTCAAATATATTGTTAATAAATGCTATTCATAACAAGAACTTACAACATTCTTCCTTTTCATGAGTCTATTGAGTGTGTCGTCTAATCTACTTCTAGGCGGCGTTGCGGAAGGTGTGTCTGTTTGTGGCGTGCGTCGACCCATTGAGAAGTCTTGTGCTTCGCTTAGATCTAAAGGAGCGGATAGGTCGACTGGCGCTGCAGTAGAAGGAGATGGTGGAACAGATGGCGCGGGCGATGGCGCTATGCGTTGGTGCGCGGGCGGAGGAGCCGGAGTGGAACGGCGAGAGCTCGAGTCACTTGATGCGTCGTCCCGTTCACTTCCCAACACCATGCTCGCTGCAGTGGCACTATTTGTCCGGTTGTCCCGAGCATTAGTATGCGCTGCTTGTGGCGATGACAATAGCGCGTGCAACTTGGCACGTTCAGTTTCTACATCGATAGCGATATGCCTTTTTTGTGATTGTTTACGATCCTCCGAAACGTCCACTGATGCTCCTTCGTCAGTTTTATTAGCCACTGATGACGAAGAAGCAGTTGGCCATTCACAGTTTTGAACTGCGTGTGCAATGTGGTGCAAACGAGTTTCAAGTGCTCGTTCCGTGAACCAATGTTCGGGTGACAAGGATTCTTCAATTCTACCCAATTTTGCAAGTGTTTCCAACTCTGATAATGCATCTGTATCGTCTTCAGTATCACGATCGTGAACGTGTGAAGTGCGTTTACTACGACGTAATGACATGCGTGTCTCTGCCGCATTATCATTACTATTTTTGTCCTCATCATCTGAATTTGTCTTTGGTGTCTCACTTTTTGATGAAGATTTGAATTTAGAGAACCATTTTCGTGCAGATTCCGCAAATGGCATTTTGGGATCACAAAACAATTTTGAGAATGTGTCTCCTAAACCATGTCTGAAACAAGCATTACGAAATGTAATATTAGTTAGTAGATTTGAGAAAGTGAAATAAATTTATGAACAAAGGCTCTTTATTTATTTCTAGCTGATAACCAAGTCCAGAATAAATTCTTAGCTTTTTATCACAATAACTTACTTGCACACTCCTAGCACAAGATATTTATCATGTAAAGCTGGCTGCCACCACGACGGAGTGTCGAGCGATCGTTCGCAAAGTGCCAAACGTGTCTCCAGGGCAGGGTGCGGCGCTACTTCCTCGCGTAAAACACGCAGAAGATCAATTCTGTAAGCAAAATATGATGTTATAAATAAGAAATGATGGATTTCAAACTATAATACATACACACACACACATAGCACAAAAAATATAAACAATAAGATAAAAATTACTTTCTTAAAATTAAACAATAAGATAAAAATTACGTTCTTAAATTTTAACAATACCTCTCTAATGTTGCAATAGCTCTCTCCTCTCCAATTGGTTCTGCTTTCAAGTCAGCTCTAGTTGGTAATTCAGCTTCACCAACCGATAGGCCACATTGACGTTTGCACATGGCCATAAATGCCTTTAAGTAATCAGTAAGAGCGTCATCACTTTTGGAATCCAACCTCGCCAAAGATCGAAATCGGTTCCAGCGCAAACTTTTCGTTGCGGGATCAAATTCGACACCGTAAGATGCTACGGTACGCCGGAACGCCTCTTCATCGGCTCGGCTCCATCTCCATTGAGACACTTCATCTCTTACTAATTGATCCATACGTTCTCTCCTCTCCATCTAAATAATTTAAGCATTTTTTTAATTTAATAATTACAATAATCTATTTTTACATACTCAATAATCATCAAGTATAAAAATAAACACCTTAGCCCTCTGTTGCATTTTGAGTTCCTCTCGTTTATAGTTTCGTTGATATGCGGTAATAAGCCGCCTGAGCCTCGTGTTCAAGTCCTGCATGGAGGGCCAGGGGTGCGAGGAGTCGTCGTCCGGTCGCGGCGAGGCGGAGGGCGAGGCGGCGCCCGCACCGCTCGACACCTCGTCCGTGCAGTCCTCGTCTCCAACGACGCTGCCGCGCACTTTCCTCTCTTCGCTCCTGGGAAAATTCATCCTTTCTATACTATTCTTCTTCATAATCTTATGTTATTTTATACTATTCTGATTTATAATGTTATTTTCTTTTAAACAATGAACTATCATTCATAATTTAATAAACATCTATTAAAATAAATTGTCAAATGTATGCTGCCTGGGTCGGCTGTAAATATTCGGGAGCACTAAGCCAATAATGTATAATAATAGGGTTTGTTTGTCCTTCTTTCGCTAAGGCTATAAATTCATCATAGTGAACAAAGTTTGATCGAAAGTTTCTGGTATGTTTTATCAATTAATATTAAATCAATGAATACTTACTTTATATCTGTACACTCTGCATCGTCAGGTGGTCCTAACTTTTCTACGAAACAAAGTAGTGGGTCAGACCGCATTGCTAAGTAATTTTCGTAGCCATGTTTATAGGTTCCGACTAACAGTGAAACATCACATTCTGTATCCCACCAAAGGCGAGGTGGTGCACTATCCACGCCTCGAGGTACTCTCATACCCATATTACTAAAAACCAAATTATTAGGTTAATTTTGAAAAATTTACGGATTTACCTCACCTACCCCAGTTATCATATTATATACATATTACTTTATGTTTGAACATACCTGGCATGATTTCCACTTTCAATTAGAGTTGCATAATCACCAATTACTTCATGTTTTATGTAGTACATCATGCGGACCCGCAGAAGAACTCTTAAAATAAAATTTTAAAATTTAATAATTATTTTGTTAGATATATTTTATTAAAAAAAAGTTGAAAGATTATTTGCAAACAAAATAATGTCTTCCAGACTTTATATAAATTACACAAAACACTGTCACTTACTTATTAGCATGTCTGAATAAGTGTTTTTTGTAACTGCTTTCTAAATATGTATCACAGTCATATTTCTCATGAGAACTCCAATGATTAGGATCTTCCCACTTTTGAAGATCATTTGGTTTTGGAATATCCTTTAATCTATTTTTCTTTTTTGCGTTCCTGCCACGTGGGACAGGGTTATGTAAACCACTATGGTTTCTTGAAATTGTAACTTCACCATTTTCACATGGTTCTATTAAATCCCATATGAAGTTTCTTATTTTTTCATCACCCTTGTAATGTCTCAAACAAAATAATACCTAAAAATGGAATACAAAATAAGACAAATGATACAAAATTCAATGGGTCCATAAAGACCAATAAAAAATCAGTTCAATTTGAAATAATTAACTCAGCGAAAGTCCAAACTTTCTCGGTATTAGCATGGCAAATCATCATTTTGGAACTTATTTAATGGGAAACAACAAATTTCAAATAATGCTAAGTATAATTAATATTTATATACTATTTATTTTACTTACTATAATTCTTGCACAGTCTTCTATAACAGGAATTGACCAGCCCTTGCGGAACTGATTTCTGTCCACAATTTCTTCCCATCTCGCCCAACTAAAATAATAAACACAATCAGCTATCGCACATTATTTATAGACATAATCTCAATAATTTAAAGCTACCTTCATATATTCAGTTGAAACAATAAAGAGGTAGATATGACATTTAAGGTGCGCAAAAGTTGAAGACAAGGTACACCAGGTGACGTGATTAAGTCGGCTAATAATGCGAGTGAAGCAATGCAAAAGTGTGTTACGAATTTGTAAAAAAGGTATGGTACCAAAATTATAAGAGTGAAGGAATTTCTATATGAAAGTACGATTTAACTTTTCATTTACAATAAAATTTCGAATAATTAACATGGTAACTACCGAAGAGGATCGAAAATATTATGATCTCAACCGCAGCGCGACTATTACCCGATTGCCTGACTATTCTTTATGGATTGTTACACGAATAACATTTTCTTCAAGAAAGTAAAAAGTGATATAAAGATAAAACACTTTAAACACTTTAAAAGACACTAATAACTTCTTTAATTTTTTTCTTATCTATTTTTAATTATAATAAGCCATGGCTAACCTTACGTAAAAGTGATAATAGAATGAGATTTTTGGAACGGCCTTGTGGAGCGCCTGATCAGTAATAACAGGCTGGTCGTTAGTTTTAACCGACATAAGAAAATGGAGGTTCTCAATTCGAAAATATATTTTTTTATCTATGTACTACCGATTTCACAGAGGTTTCTAACGAATTAGGTAGAGATTGTCTAATCTAAAAATGAACGCCCCTCCACTAAACTTAATTGTTTCAATGTGTGAGGACAAATAATTATTGAACCACTTTATATGTGTGCGCGCGTCAATTCTACTGCAAACTTTGACACTCGCGCACTGATTTGTCAACTAATCGGGCGATCAGTTCAGGTGCCTAGCATTGTATGGCGGGGAGAGCGCGCTATGTACGGAATGACACGTCCGTTCTGTCGTGCATCGCGTCATTTATGCACTAGTTGGCCAACTGGTCCTGTCGTTCGGGCATGGACGGGACTGGAGGACTGAACGACCAATGAGGCAGACCAATTTGTGTGTATTGCGTCTATACACGTACTTTGAATGTGAGCGTAAACACAGTGGAGGGGCGTTCATTTTTAGATTAGACAATCTATACGATTTATTTGAAGCATAGTTTTAACCGACATAAAAAAATGGAGGTTCTCAATTCGAAAATATATTTTTTATCTATGTACACCGATTTCACAGAGGTTTCTAACGAATTAGGTACGATTTATTTGAAGCAGACTGGTTTCGAATTCATCCCATAAAAATTTGATTCAGGTAGGCCAAGTAGTTTTTATTTTATAAGCATTTTTGTTTGATTATTATTAGTAATGTTAGAGAGTATGTATGTAATTTACTAGATACAAAAGACACTTATTATTTTCTAGATTTTGAGTGATAACTTAGTGAGCATACTTCAAGCGAAAAGAAGTGCACATGAATGAATGCCTACTTACTACTGCATTAAATTACACATTAAATTAGTTGATGAACATTTCGTTGCTTTATTTCATACATTATCACCATTGTGATTTTCAATGTATCTAAAGATCTAGTTAAGTAGTACACTGTACAGGGGCCTTAGACAAAGTAACAATTAAAAAACGATAACGAAGTTAGAAAAGGAAAAATGTATGGGATTGACATTAGATAGACCACGTGATCTAACGCGGCGTATGTCAATCCCATACATTTTTGCCTTTTCTAACTTCGTTATCGTTTTTTGATTGTTACTTTGTCTAAGGCCCCAGATCTAGAAGAAGTCTTCTCTTTCTGTGTTATGACGAGTTCGGTATTATCTATTGTTGGTGTAGTAATGAAACTACTACTTAAACAAATAATGTAATATGTAAGTGCTTGGCAATAACAAAGCAAGTCGCAACAATATAGAATATCGCTAACCTTACCTTCATGATATCAAATTTTAATTTTTATATGTACATATATGCAAAACATAATAATAATACTTGGCAGTGATGTACTAAATTAACATATAAATCATAAGCTATTGAAATACTTGCTTTTGCCCGCGCGTTTATCAGCTACACCTAGGTCACAATAAAAAAATCTAATGAACATACCCAAATGTGAGAAGACCTCTTTCAATTTTGAAACACTCAGATCGCGTCCACGATCCATAAACTACTTCTTCATCAATTGGCACACCCTCATGTCTGGGCACATAATCATCACTAGCATATCTTCTGCCTTTACGACCAAGTTTTTCTTTCTTCCTCTTGCTTCTGAGGCTAATTCCTTTAAATAAAAAAGCAATACATAATATAAGATATAAGGACAGAAGGAAATATTTAAACAATTATCAAATGAAATCCAATAACACATTACCATCTTCATCATCTTCTGAATCTGGTGTCACTTCCATATCAGACATCTCCATAGGGCCATCATCATGACCATACCGTTTTATTATAGTCCTTTTCCTGGGTTCAGTTACAATAAGATCTTCATCTTCTTTTTTCTCTGTAGTATCTATTTCAGCTTTTTTAGCCCATTTATTCCAGAAATCAGGATCTCTTATATCAATATCTGATCTCTGATCAGTGGCTGCAAAGCTTGCCTTTGAGAAAGTGGATCCTTTTTCAGATTCCATTTGAATAACTTGAGTTCTTCGAGCTAATATCATTTCTATGTCTTCTTCACAAAACTTGTCTCCTGCATTATCTTCATCCATTACAGCTCCATAAGCTCCCTTTTTTAGTAAATCTTCAATTTCCTTTTTGGACAATTGTTTTAATCCAGTTTCTTTTCCTTGTGCAGTATTCATACTTTGTAAAATAGCTTTATCAAGACCAAGTTTTAAAGAGGCTTTATCAAACATTTCTCTTTCGTAAGTATTGCGGCAAATAAGACGATATATTTTAACCATTTTCTGCTGACCGATACGATGACAACGAGCTTGGGCTTGTAAATCATTTTGAGGATTCCAATCACTATCGTATATAATAACAGTATCAGCCGCAGTTAAGTTAATACCTAGACCTCCAGCTTTCGTACATAGTAAAAACACAAAACGATCTGAATCTGGTTTGGAAAATCTATCAATTGCTTCTTGTCTTAAGTTACCCCTTATACGTCCATCTATTCTTTCATATGGATATTTTCTAAATACCAAATAATCTTCTAAAATATCCAAACACCTCACCATTTGACTGAAAATTAAAACTCTATGTCCTCCAGCCTTTAGTTTGGGTAAAAGTTTATCTACTAACACCATTTTACCAGATGAATCAATGAGCGCTTTATAGTAAGCCTCTTTATCTTCCCCGTTTGCTTGTTTATAATCGAATTGGATTTGATCTTCAGCACCATTAAGGAGATACGGATGAATGCAACATTTTCGTAGTTCCATCATTGTATTCATTAAATTTGGAATATTGGCTGCCGATGCTATACCCTTTTGCAAGAAACTGAAGTTACGTTCAAGTATAGCTCGATAATATTTCTTTTGGATATTAGTTAACTCAACTTCAATAATAGTTTCTTCCTTGGGCGCCAAAGTTTTTTCTACATCTTCTTTTAATCTTCTCAACATCATAGGTTTTAACAGGGCTTGTAGTTTTACTACTTCCGACTCAGTTTTAAGTTGACCAAATTCTGTTAAAAATGCCTCACTACTGGCAAATTGCGATGGTTCCAAGAAATTCAGAAGTGAAAATAGTTCATTTACATTATTTTGTAGTGGTGTTCCTGATAAGAGAACTCTGTGTTCTAAGTGCAGTTGCCTTAAACCTTCTAATAATTTACAATTTCGATTTTTTAACCGATGTGCTTCATCTATGACACATATTCTCCAATTAAATGATCTTAGTTCCTGGAAATCTGTGACAATTATTTCAAATGTAGTAATAAGTACATTGAATTTCGTTATTTCTTTAATAGGCTCGCCATTTTCGTTTTTGTAAAAAAATTCATATTCCTGTATCATACTCTTGCTTTGTTGTGAACCATGGTACACAATAACATTCATGTCAGTCCAACCTTCAAATTCTCTTTGCCAATTTGGAATAGTTGACAGTGGGGCGATAATAAGAAATGGTCCGCGAATGCCATATTCCCAGACAGAGTTCACAAAAGTAAGACTTTGTATAGTTTTACCTAAGCCCATTTCATCAGCTAGAATACAATTTCGATTATTATGCCAAGAAAACAAGAGCCAATTTAATCCTTCCAATTGATAAGGTCTCAATGTGTTTCCACCTTTATACAGAGGGGATTCTTTCAATTGTGACCAATGATCAGGTGAAGGTCGTTTTTTAAATTTCCATTTCTCTTTAGGTGGTACTTCACTGAATACCTTATATTGTCTTATTTTATCAACATCTATATCTTCTTCTAATTCCCATGTACTATCCTCATATTGTAAACTTTTCCATTTAACCAGATAATGTTTAACCACTGTATTGTTAGCAGGATCTTCATTTTCTGACATATCTAAAATTCTCTCTACTTCTATATAGTCAGGATTAAATGGTTCATCGTCTAAGAGCTCGAAAATATTCATTTGTTGTGCTTGCTTTTGTTTAAATCGTTTTATCTTCGAAAATATTCGTTTATCACCTTTATAAAGCTCTTCCTCAGTTTTCCATTCACAATGCAAATAAGAAAAGTTTCTATATTTCACGTAATATTCTTCGACATCAACAATGATAGGTTTTTTGTCTTTATCGTCTTCGGTGACGCTGTTATTTTTATCTGCTTTAACTTCTAATTCTGGCTCTAGATTTTCTATCTTTTCTTCTTCTTTCATAACTTGGCTTTCATCTGCGTTTTCAGTTTTCCCTTCATTTTCTATTTTATTGGCATTGTTTTCATCAGTACTGGTTTTAACATCGGTTACAGATTCATTATCTATAGGAGCATTTTCAGTATCGGCCTTAGGAGGCTGTTCAATTATGGGACTTGGATGTTTAATTTCACGTTTGCCCATTCGACATGCCAAAACATGTTGAACTATCATAGAATCTTCCTCAGTAGTATTCACATACATATAGTTAGGTTTTGGAGTCCCTTCAGGCCGGTTAAATTCTTTTATATCGATGTTTGAATCATCCAAATCTCGTTCTTGTCGAGGTGCTACCACGGCAAATTCATCATCAGACAACCGTAACATCACATCGTCTGTATATTTTTTTCGTTGTGTATTTCTTGCAGAGCGTCGTTTTAAGCTATCGTCTCCTTCTGGAGGTGGTGATGGCGGAGGTGTCGACATTAAGTCATCAGGCTCTCCGTCGGAATCTGGTATGAGGCCACCTCTTCGTTTTCTTTTACCAGCCGGCGTACGTTTAGTTAAAATCTTTTTACCACTACTGCCTACAGAAGCTCGTTTTTTCGATGTTTTTTTCTTCCCTGTCATTAAGTCAAGATCATCATCCCTGTCAGCATCTTTTTTCGATTCAGCTTCTTCCAATAAATCCTTTATAGCTATTTTCGACACAGGTATATCGTCGAAATCAGTAACATTTGTGTCATCAAGGGAAGGTAAATCTGAAGATTTTAGTGTTTCATTTAACATCATACTTTTATTTAAAGTTGTATCGCTCATACTAGTGTCAATAGTATCTTTTTCTAACATATCATTACTTGTTGTTGTGTCGGCTTGAATTTCCGACATTCCTTTTCTTACAGCTCTTTTTCTTTTAGGTGCATTGGGATCTTTAGGTACACGTTTCTTACGTTCTTTAATAGGCTTATCACCCATTTCCTTCGCAACTTTGGGTTCTTTTGGTGTTCGTGGTTTTCTTTCTTTGCTCTTTCTAGGACCCCGAATTTTCTTAATTTTTCCGGATTCATCCATGGATAGTGCACTGCTATCTAAATTAGACGTATCTTCTACCATTTCTGTATCAATTTCTATGTTGCCCTGTAAGCCTGTTCCAGCTGTTACACAATCTTCTGAAACAGGTAACTGATCTAAAGATTGGGTCATAGAGGCCAATTTATCCTTTTTGACGCGTGGTTTGCGGGGCTTGGCAGGGCCTTTTCCTCTGCCTCGGCCTGTAGTACTAGTTACTTGAGGGCTTTCTACCATTTTTGATCCATAAATAGGATTTTGCAAAATACAATTTGGACCACCACTGCACTTATCGTTTGTTTCATGTTGTTGCAACATGGATAACCTTTCTTGTAAACATCTGACCTTCTCTTGGTTTTCATTTGAAGGGAGTAAACAATATATTTCTTGAATTTGCTGTTGTAACGACGCTCTTTCTTGGTGATGAGATGTTGCATACAAAGGAGGTAAATTAGGATGGGGCATATTATTGGATCCCATCATTATAACATTAGGACTTATATTATGTGGTGCAGTTGGCAGCATACTAGATTGGTTTGAAGGTATATGGGGTGGTATATTTGGGTGTACATTTTGTCCACTAATGGGTAATCCTGGTAAATTTGGTGTTGCTGTTGATTGAGTATTTGCAATATTACCTGTTGAATTATGAATATTTGGCTGAATATTGCCGATCATATTAGGGCTATTAGACTGTACGCAGTTTAAATTTGTTGGTGGTACACTGTGAATTGGCACACTTGAAGTGACTGTATTCGAGAGATTGTGCTGCACTGAATGTGAAGACTGTACACTAGTTACTGATTGTGTTACAGCTGGAAGTGCACTTTGATATGAGGCAGAGACACTCAAAGGTGTGTTAACTTGTACACTGCTTGGAACACTCATACCCAAATTATTGGGCATTGCTGATGGTATCATTGTTTGAACATTTGGATAGTTATTATTTGGATACGGTTGATTTCTGTCTATATTTAAAGGTGATAAATTATCATATTTGCTTGGTATATTGACAGGAATTTGTTGTATAGGTGGAACTGAAGATGGTTGTATTGGATTTGGTTGTTCACTGTTCACTTCAAGGTTTACAGACGTAGATTTGGATTCTTCAGGTTTTTGCCTATCCTCATTATTAGGCTCACCACCTAATTGATTAACATCCACTTTTTGAGAATTATCATCAGTATTTGTATTACTAGGTGTTTCAGTTTTGGTCTCCTCTCTAACAACGACAGGCTGTAAAGTTTCTTCACTTGTTTGCGTCTTAAGTAATAATTTTTCTTTGCTTTCTTCATTGTCAGTTGTAATGGGAGAATTAATGTTAGCTACAGGGGCTGCTGGGGAGTTACTAGAAGCCATTGCAAGATTGTGTTGAATATTGCTCATTACATTTGGCGACAAAAACATTTGTTTATTAACATCCTCTGACTTTTTGTCAGTTTCAATATTAGTCTCTTTTTTTGTGTCTATATTAGATTTTTGGTATGGAATATTCTTATTAACTTCTGGAGGTACAATGGACTCGACAGGTTTAACAACTGCAGGATCAGGTGTTTCCATCGGCACCATATTACTTAAAGGTGTTGGCATTTTGTTTTGATTCCATTGTGAAGGTGCAGACACGATATTATGTCCAATTGCAGGGGAGGACTGATTACGTTGAAATGGATAGTCCCCACTGGGTGGAAGAACCATTTGCTCTAGGGCTTGAAGCGTATTTTGGGATGAGTATGTTCCTGAAACAGGTGGAGGAACGGATGTAGCAGGAGACTGTACCATTGCACGTGAACTGTGAGGAGAAGCACTTGGTCCCTTCACAGGTGACATCACTGGGCGAGGAGAAACTTGAGATTGTGGTTGTTGTCTAGGCGATATTTGGGCCCTCGGTGACATTTGTGGCGACAATTGTGGAAATGGTGGTCGATACTGGGGACTTCCTGTCTCCATAGAAGATTTGACAGAACTGTATTGATTAGAGACATTAACATCAAGGGGATGTTGCACCTGGTGAGGCTGATAATTCATTGGTACAGAATGATGTGGGGAAGCATAGGGCATTTGTGAAGGGTGACCTGGTCCAACAGGAGCAGGTGGTACCAATGGTTGGCGAGGTACATGGTGCAGAGGTGCTGCTGCATGATGCAAATGTGAGTTAGGATGGCTTTGAAGTCCTCCAGAATGACTAGGCATATTTTGATGGGTTTGATGTTGTGGCATTGCACCATGACCTTGTTGACTATGTGGCAATCCATATTGATGTGAATTTACATCCATCTGTGGATGATATGTGGGATGTTGTCCAATCCTTGTTGCTGTTGGGGGATGCATTTGTGTATAATTGGGATAATTCTGAAAGAAAAAAAAATTGTAAATTAGTAAGTAATAAGTAGTATAAAATATGTGAAATTATTATAAAAAGAATAAAAATGGTAATGAAATTCATACTTGTTGCTGGCCATAGATTTGTTGTGATGTAGGCTGGGGAAAATGTGGTTGCCTTGGTAGATATGCACTATTTTGAGGCTGCAGTCCCCCAATTCCACCACCCTTTAAAATAAAATATAAGTAAATAATAACCAAACATTCAGTATAGTTTTAATAATTAAACAAAAACTCATACAAATCAAGAAAAATTGTTAATTCAAATAAATACCAAATATAAAATGAATTAATAGAATGTAGAAACTCTGAATAACAATAAAAATCTTCATTTTTGGAAACAGTTCATTTGAACTATATGTAAGTTTTTAGTTTTCTATTTTGTTTACTTTCGGAATGGAATCAAATTATACAACTTCCGATTTTTAAGGTTAACTTCACTGTACCTGTTGTGGAGGATACTGATGCATTTTTTGTTGATGTTCATAGCTATGTCTATATCCTGGTGCTATTGGTGAATATCTATTAGCTCCCGGTGCACTGGACCAGACGCCCATATCTCCAATGCCTATAAAAATAAATGTTATAAATAAAAATGTAAAGTTTGACACGTTACTTAAATATTTCAACTTCAGATATTTAACAAACCTTGTTCTGACATTGAATACATTGGATCTGGTCCAGGGTGGTAGCCAGGATAGGCATGGGATGGGTGTACATGGTGGGATGGATGAATGGGGCCATGAGGAGGTTGAGGTAATCGTGGCCTTGGTGAGTAACCACTATATTCATGATAATCTTGGGAGGGTGGCCCCGGCCCAGGATTTGGCACTGGTTGTGAACTGTTGGGTAATCCACCAGCACCTCCACCCCCAAACGAAGCCAGTTTTTGTATTGACCCTTCTTGGGCTACAGTATTTGAATTATATGATTGCCTGTAACTAAATATAAAATATGTTGAATTATTATAAAATTACTTCTCTTGTTCTATTAATTGTAATTAAGTCTAAAACTAAAAATGTAAAAGAAATTTTTTTTTTTTTGTGTAAAGTTAACATAGCAACAATCACCTATTATCTGAAGAATCTTTATTCTCACTTGCTACCCCACTGGTAGTATTACTGAAGCTGTCTGATCCACCAAGATCAGTAAGTCCTTCCAACATACCGCTTCCATCATCACCAAACAAATTATATGAGTCCATCACTCTCCTAAGAGTGAATTAATAATATTGATTTATGTTGCTGTTTCCATAAACATTTAACAGCACCCATTTTATTCTGAAAAAATGTATTTGTGGTAAATTTTAAATACATAATTATATGAAACAGGTCAATATAATACACCAACTACAATACTAGTTTCACCTTTACATTACAATGGGGTGAGAAATCAATAAATAATCATTAAACATTTATAAAAAAAATAATATATTATAATAATGAGTTTTCCCTATAGGGATAGGAATAGGGATTCAGCACTATGATAAAGTGCTTACTATGTATACATAAATACTGTTATTTCTTAATATTTAACTTTCTTTTATTCTTGTAAAATTAAATATTAATCATATAGGTATATAATTGAAAATAAATTCTAGTCACTTAAAAGATTAATTAATAATCCAACATTTTTTGACATATTTTTAACAAATATATTATAATTTATAATGTTTATAATCTTATGGTCTTGGTAGTTCTACTTCTGTGTTATTATTGAATTGCTTTAATAATATACATTATTTTATGATTTCCTTAAAATTTGAGATTATTACTAAAATGTGATTTAAAATGCATTTTATTTAAATATCAATAAATTTATATTTTTATGTAGATTAACAGTCTTCACAATATGCCACCATAATTATTAACTCGATAACAATAAAAAGCATAATTTGAAATAAATTACTTCCACAGATAAATAACAATGTATAGCTTAGAAAAACTTAAAATATGTTTGGTGTGTAATAACAATATTCCCCAAAACTTTATCTATCCTTTACGTTTATAATACAATTTACTGAATAATTCTACATTACCTGTGCTCTATTTAATAATAATGCAGAGATTGGATTTTTTTTTGATTGTACATACTATCAAACATTTTACATCAGATACAGTATTAACTATTAATTCATTCTATACAATATTCAATAATAAAAATTATTACAAAATCTCCCATATAACAATAAAATCTAATTAACAAAGACTATAATATAATAACAAATAAATAACAAAAATTACAATTTTCCTCATACTTTTCATATTTTTGTTATAATTTTAATTTAAATGTTTATAACAAATTAAATATAATATTTTCCATGAAATATTTTTTCTCCAACCGAAATACAGAAGAAGATGGTTTCATGTGAATAATCAATTCCCAGTAGATCGCCAGCAATGTTCATCAATCTACATGAAATTATTTTCTTCTCTTGAAACTTATCACCATGCTAATTGAAGTACTCTGCTTGTATAACCAAGGGGAAAAGCTATACGCTTATGATAAATACCAATACATATAGCGACACAACTTCTCCCTTTCAGTTATAAAGCACAACATAGGACGGCAAAACACAATCACAATGTCAGCTTATATCTAAATATAATACAGAAAATAATTATAATAATGAGAGGAAACGCGAATTGGTATTCCTTCTAGAAGTATAACACACGTATATTACAATTAAATTTTAATATATTGATATCAAAAAACCTTTGTTATATTAAAACTAGAAATTCCAGGCCAGAAGAATAGTTTGACGTCAAATTGGCACAATCATTAGAATTAATAGTAAAAAACAGCAATAAACAAATATAAATCTCTACAAATCAATAACATTTATTCATATTATAATATTAATGTTTAACAATTGATAGAGAAAGTTTAATACTTACAATGAGCGCCACACAACACGATTGATCACAAAATGGATACCATGTTCCGAAAACCGAAGCAACCAATTTCTATAGGTATGTAAAAATAAAAGTCTTCAATAATGTTAAAACAACACTTTTATAATAAGTAATAGATAAATAATTATAACTGAGATTCAATATGATTGATCTGTAAATTATCGCACAAGTTTTATCAAATTATCATAGCCACTACACTCCGTCCATTTTGTTTCCCCAATAGAGCTATTGAATACCATAGATTATAGAAACTGTAAGTGTAGACTTGTTACAAGTGTACAAGCCGTGTGTAAAATTATATTTTAGTAGTATTATTTACTTTACATGTAGTATTTATATGTAGCACAGATATGTAGTATATTTATATACTACACACGGCTTGTTCATTAAATATTCTAGCGTTTTTTTAATAGCTTGTTGCACAAAGTATTTTGAAATACTTTGCACAATTTTTTAAGTTTTAAAGATGCCTAATTATGCTAGAATACAATTAATAATATAACATTTATTATTTTTTATTTATTGAAATTATTCTTACAAATTATTACAATAACTTAAGTCTAAGTCCCACAAAACTGCATATGCAGTTTGTCTGTGGGATCAAGCCTTTAACTAAATCAACGTATTGCACGCCTCATAAGCGAAGCGTTTTGCACGCCTCATAAGCGAAGCGTTGAGGTGGGTACTACTGTCACTTCGCGCAAAACATCAGATTTTTCAAACTTAAAATGTCTTTATGTATCATACATTGCACTTGTAAGATAATACATACACACACATATTAAGAAAAAACACTATTTTTAACGTTCATGATATTTTTGATGTCATTTTTGTTATTTAAACTAGTTAAAAAACAGTTTAAAAAAGTTCTGTCTTGGACGTCCGTGTGTCTGTATGTGCGGATCCTTTTTCTTGTTAACACGATAGCGACCGAAATACTTTACTAATCGAGTCTTTTTTTTTCTCTTACGCTTGAGTATGCTCAGGAATAGAACCCTTTCATTTTTCAGGGTCTGATTCGATGTGGTTTAATTGTTATTAAATAAACAAAAATAATAATTAATAAATATTTATTAAAAAAAAATTATGAGGCGTGCACTTTTGGATTTTCCAAATTATTTTCAAATATTCGGATAAAATGCGTAGGTCATATATATAAACATCATACGTTCCATGTTACACTAGGTATTCTTATTAGTTCGCAGTTCAGAATGTATACGTGGTACCCTAAGGTGGTACCATACATTAAAATAAAAATAAAATGTGTGCGTGTACTAGTGTAGATACGTAAAAAGTGAAACTTCTTTATGACCTGATTTTTCAAAAAATAATTTACTATATGCAACTTTACAGAAATACGTCGAATCACGCGTGGTAGGGATAAGAAAAAGATGGCGCGTAACGGAAAAATGTCACGCTTAACGAAAAAATGTTACACTAAATTTTTTTCCAAGCCCGATAAAGAAGTTTCACATCAATATACACTCTTTATTACAGGTTATAATTTATAACTTAGGGTTGGACACATAACTTACTTGTTTGTAGTTGTGTTGGTTTAATGCTCTCATATATACGTCCTAAGTATACGCCAGGTAGTTGATCTATGGTTTGACACGGATATATATTTTTTGGACTTTTACTTATCTGTACAGTGAATTGTTGAATTAATGTTCTATTCTATCTGTCACTAATGATCGATTGTTTGGTAATGTTTTGTATTCGATTGTCGGCGATCGCAAAATATAATTCTATTCAAATTATTAGTTGATTCTAATGATTTAAGTTTTGGAAAAGTTCATCAAATGCTGGATAAATAAACTTAACATTTAAGTAAGAACATTTATGTTTCAATCGTACTTTATAAGTTAAAAAGATCTTAAAATTATAACCAATGATGAAACTAGTGGATCAAGTTGTGAGGAGTTTTAAGGTGGCAAAAGTTTTCCGAGAAAATACTGATAAAATTAATAGTATAGACTTCTCACCGAGTGGAGAGACTTTAATATCGTGCAGTGAAGATGACCAAATTGTTATATACGATTGTGAAAAAGGAACGCAAATGATAACTGTAAATAGTAAAAAATATGGTGTTGATTTAATCCATTTTACACATGCTAAGAACACTGCAATTCATAGTTCAACCAAAGTTGATGATACTATAAGATATTTATCATTACACGATAACAAATATATACGATATTTCCCAGGACATACAAAAAAGGTTGTAACATTGTGCTTATCACCTGTGGAAGATACCTTCCTATCAGGTTCATTGGATAAAACTCTTCGTCTCTGGGATTTACGCTCTCCAAATTGTCAAGGTCTTATGCATTTATCAGGTAGACCAGTTGCAGCTTATGACCCCGAAGGGCTAATTTTTGCAGCTGGCGTCAATTCAGAAAGTATAAAATTGTATGACTTAAGATCATTTGATAAAGGACCATTTGTAACTTTTAAATTAAATCAGGAAAAAGAATGTGATTGGACAGGTCTAAAGTTTTCTCGAGATGGAAAAACAATGCTTATAAGTACAAATGGTTCCATTATAAGGTTAGTTGATGCCTACCATGGGACTCCACTTCAAACATTTACTGGACATCTTAATAATAAAGGAATACCAATTGAAGCATCCTTCAGCCCTGATTCACAATACATATTTAGTGGTTCTACAGATGGAAGGGTACATGTCTGGAATGCTGATACTGGATACAAAGTCTGCGTTTTAAATGGTGATCATCCTGCACCCATTCAATGTGTTCAATTCAATCCAAAATATATGTTACTAGCATCTGCTTGTACAAATATGGCATTCTGGCTTCCAACTGCAGATGATGTTTGAATATGATTATTAAACTTTGAGATATAATATATGTCTTTATATTTTTCTTATTCGTTTCATTCTTAATAAATGTTTATCTACTATTGATTACAGATAGATGTAAGATAAATTAATAAATATGCATTATAATTTATGTAATTCTTCAATTATATTATACATTCAATTATATCATTTGTCAAAGGAAGAAAATTTGTTGTTTTTGTTAGGATTTAATGCAAAAACTCCTTTCCAATTAAAAAAATGTCATACCATTAGAAAGATAGATCTACTATAATAAGTTTCAGGCTATATTTTATTAATCATACTGACATGAAATACCTAGTTCTTTAATTATTAGACTGGTTAATATACCTACTATTAATAAAGCTGACAAACTACCTATTTGTGTTTGCTTAAATGCACTCATTTCAGGAATTCCGAAGGTGTTGGGGGTTAAAATATAAGTAACATATGAGTGCCTAAAATAATACTCATAAAATGAAAAAATGTTCTTAAAATTTTATAAAACAAAATAAATATCTACCCATAATATTAAAAAAGTGGAAAATTTCCATATTTATTACTATTAGTGTAAGTAACTAGCTGTCTGCCCCGGTTGAATTTTTTCATCTTCAATATCTTAAGAATAATTTGGAAAATCCAAAAGTGCACGCCTCATAATTTTTTTTTAATAAATATTTATTAATTATTATTTTTGTTTATTTAATAACAATTAAACCACATCGAATCAGACCCTGAAAAATGAAAGGGTTCTATTCCTGAGCATACTCAAGCGTAAGAGAAAAAAAAAGACTCGATTAGTAAAGTATTTCGGTCGCTATCGTGTTAACAAGAAAAAGGATCCGCACATACAGACACACGGACGTCCAAGACAGAACTTTTTTAAACTGTTTTTTAACTAGTTTAAATAACAAAAATGACATCAAAAATATCATGAACGTTAAAAATAGTGTTTTTTCTTAATATGTGTGTGTATGTATTATCTTACAAGTGCAATGTATGATACATAAAGACATTTTAAGTTTGAAAAATCAGATGTTTTGTGCGAAGTGACAGTAGTACCCACCTCAACGCTTCGCTTATGAGGCGTGCAATAAAATCAATTCAAACTAAATCAGTTCAGCCGTTCTTCAGTCATAAATAGTGTAACTAACACAACTTTATTTTATATGTGATGTGTCTAAGAGCGTAAACGCACTATGCGGGTAGCCGCATTGCGGGTAGCCGTCCGGCTGACCGCAAGCACAATTATGTACGTAATATTCATTTCTATGCGCACTGTGCGGTCTGCGGTAGCCGCATCGCAGTGCGCATAGAAATGAATATTACGTACATAATTGTGTTTGCGGTCAGCCGGACGGCTACCCGCAATGCGGCTACCCGCATAGTGCGTATAGGCTCTAAAATAAGTGTGAATGACCCACCCTATTCTCTAAATTTCAGGCTGTCACGTGACACAAACGGTCCCATACAAATAAGCTGAAGATAAAAAAGCTTTTTTTATAGCAACAACAAAATAAAACAAACAAAATTGGTACATCATCTCTGAAAATTTTAACTGTCTCTATCCATGATACTACTAAAAATTCAAAAACACTAAATAAAATTATATTGTGCACCAAAAATATTTGTTTTGATAAAATATGATCTATGGTTATATACATAAAGTTGATTTTTCCACGCCGAAACTAACCAAACACGGTCCGAGGTCTCCCAAAAGAAGGTTGTTTACCGTTTTGACAAATCATTACTCAACCAATCATTGACGTTATATATATACTAGATTTCCGCCCGCGGCTTCGCCCGCGTTTTCAAAGGAAATCCCGCATAGTTCCCATTCCCGTGGGATTTCCGGGATAAAACCTATCCTATGTGGTAATCCAAGTAATACCCTCTATATGTGTGCTAAATTTCATTGTAATCGGTTCAGTAGTATTTGCGTGAAAGAGTAACAAACACACACACACACATCCTCACAAACTTTCGCATTTTTATTAGTAATAGGATTGTATGAATGAAAATTATAATTTACGGCGCTTACATTTTTACAACGCACAAATTAAGTTTCCATTTGCAAGAAAATGGCGCAAGAAATTAATGTCCCACAGTCTGTCTGACAGCAGCTTGCAAGTCTACTTGCAGGTGGAAACGCGGAATTAGACTTGCAAGCTGCTGTCAGACAAACTGTCGGACATTTCTTGCGGAAGTTTTCTTGCAGATAGAAAGGCGGCCTACTAAATACTGATGAGAAATCTATAGAAAATGTTTTAAAGATGAAAGAAATGTAATGCATCCTCACTCATCCTCAGCAATAGACGGGTGGAAGCACAGGGTGGAAGGGATTATGTTTTACGTAGTAAACAGATTATGTATTTTTTTAATCGACTTCAAAAAAAGGAGGAGGTTCTCAATTCGGCCGGTATATTTTTTTCTTAGTTGTAAAGTTACCACACTTCGTGGGAATCAAAGTTGATCTCCATTTTCAGGATCTACCCGTTTATAAATAATAATTAAGGGAGCGTCCATAAATTACGTGAGGTGTTTTTGTCCATTTTTTGAACCTCCCTCCCCCTCTGGTGAGATATCATGAGATTTTATTGAACCCCCACCCCCATCCCCCCATCTCACGTGAGAATTTTCAAAATGTGGGTTTCTTTTGTTTATTTGTCATTGTAAAAAGAAAAAAAAAATGCTTCGTGCTTTTGTTTACGACTAGTTAAAAATAGTAATTAATATGTATTGCTGAAAGTTTTAATAGAATATTTAAATCTTAACGCATTTGGATTAAATGGATCAAAAGAGTATTTAATTTGTTTTGTTTCAATTAAAAAAAAAAATTGCGTGATATTTGCCGACACCTCCCCCTCTCCCCAACGTTAGTTAGATGAGATTTTACTCGACCCCCTCTCCCCTTAAACAACTCACGTAATTTATGGACGCCCCCTAAGAAAAGGATACGCATGGATAATGAACGTGTATCAAAATTTAATAAATGATTAAAGAATAGAGTCTCTATTATAAGTTCAAGAACCAAATGATAAGGATCCACACAAGGATCGTACCACCAATCAAAATCAGATGTAAATCTTAATTTTTTATCTACATAAATTTTCCAATTTGTCAAAATTTTGAAGTGTACTTGAAAAGTGAAAAAAGACCCGTATCAAAGCATTTAAAATATCGAAAAGAGCTTGAATTTGAAAATCATTCACGAGTTTATTTTATGAAAATATGATGGAGGTGTAATAATTTTTTAATTTAATGAATAAAATTTATCAGGTGATGGTAAATCTTTTTGATTAGTGAATATTAATATAAGTTTTTTCTTTAATTTATGAAATTAACCATTGTTCCTTTCATATTGAAAGTAAAACCTAGAATTTTTTACAAGCATTTTGTGGTCATTCTTTTCTTACGTTTAACATTTTATACTTTTCACTGAATTCATCGTTATTCTTTTGATTTTGATAATATTCTTTATTTATTTATTTCAGTTACATAATATACGATTATAAATGAAAATACCATGGAGGGTAGTACAACTGGATCGGATGAATATAAATACGCGTTTAGTTCAATAAACGAAAGACCTGTAGACGATATTTCACTGGAATTTTTTTATAAACCACATACTATTACACTCTTAGCTGTATCAATTGCGGCAGTTATTTATACAGCATTTGTCAGGTATTAACTCAATATTTTATCCTGCCTTTTATTGTCTAATGTTCCAATATTATTTCATCATAATTGTGATCACGGTGTATAGGAATGTAATTAAAAAGTATTTATTTTAGGCTCAAAGTATCTTCAGTTACAAATCATTTTGAAATGCTATGAAGGCATATATTAACATATAGGTGTAGTATCTTAATATTGTCAAATGACTGTGCTTTGGTTCACATGGGTTCGCATGCAGCCCGTATTTCCCGCAGTGCCGGAGCTGTTAGAAAACCTATTATTATCCAATATTAAACTGTATGTTGGATTAAATATAAATATTGGTGAATTAAAATCCTTAAATGATTTTCTTTTAATTATAAAACTTGTTCCAGCAGTTGGAAGTGGTGGGAGATGATAACCTTAACCATATGCGTTCCCGCTTCTCACTCATAGTCCCTAATAATGGCATATTTCTAAATCAACACCTTACTTTTTTTTCAGAGATGAAAGTAATATTCAAGACAATATATGGTCTGGAATATGTTGTGTAGTATTTTTCTTTTTAATAGTATCAGTACTTACATTTCCTAATGGACCCTTTACGCGACCTCACCCAGCTGTATGGAGAATTGTTTTTGGCATGTCAGTGCTTTACTTATTGGCATTATTGTTCCTTTTATTCCAAAGTCATTCGTCAGTCTATGCCATAATGTATTGGATTGATCCAAACTTACGCAATTTCCATATTGACATGGATAAGGTATGTTGTATTATACGAATTGAAATTTGAAATACTTCCTTTTTTTTGTTGTTTATCTTTCTCTCATTTTATTTATATTTTTAGGAATATGCTGTGAATTGCACTGATATAAGTTTGTCCAGAATCTGGTCACACTTGGATGTTTTTGCTTGGGGTCATTTTTTGGGATGGATGTTTAAAGCGATATTATTTAGACATACAGGCCTTCTATGGGCTATCTCAATAATGTGGGAAATAACTGAGATAGCATTTGCACATTTATTACCGAATTTCTTAGAATGTTGGTGGGATTCAATCATCCTAGATGTTCTTATATGCAATGGATTTGGAATTTGGTGTGGTTTGAAGATATGTAAGGCTTTAGAAATGAGGGAGTACAAATGGGTTAGCATCAGGTAAGTTTAACAATATGTAAATAAAAAGCTGGAGGAGCTAATCCAAATGATGTTATATGTGTCTTGTTTTTGTTTTAGGGACATTTCTTCTACAACTGGTAAAATAAAGCGTGCAATTCTCCAATTTACACCAGTGCAGTGGACACCTGTGCGTTGGTTAGATCCAAACTGTACATATATGAGATTCTTTGCACTCAGTCAGCTTGTGGTGTTTTGGCAATTATCAGAATTGAATACCTTTTTCTTGAAACATATATTTGAAATGCCACCATCACATCCTCTAGTCATAGCTAGACTTGCTCTTATAGGTGTTATTGTAGCTCCATCAGTTAGGTAAGTATTTCAAATACGATTTTTTTAAAGGGGTAATAATGGCATAAAATCTTGTAAATAATGATTATCAGCTTATTTAATTAATGGTGGTTAACAATCCAAATAAAATAGTATTATATCCTTAATCATGCATACTCTACTTTCCGATTCACATTTTTTTTATTATATATTTTCAGACAATATTATACTTATGTCACTGACCCTAAATGCAAAAGAGTTGGTACCCAATGCTGGGTATATGGGGCTATAATGGTTACTGAATCAATGCTCTGTATAAAAAATGGAAAGGAACTTTTTGGTCAAGCTCAAGTGTGCAATGTTATTGTATGGCTAGTCATCCAAATGTTAGTCTCTGTTGGCTGTGTTTATGGTGTTGTGTTATATGACGGATATTTTAAGGTGAGCTGCTAAAAGTTGAATTAACTTTTCAGATCATTTGCATTGCAATATGAAGAAAATATAATTGACTATTTATATATTGTGACTAAATATTTTAACATTTAGATACTTATCAACAAAATAGTCAGTGTAATTGTATTGATATAATCAGTTTATAAAAATAATCTTTTGAATTACTGAAATTTTCGAGTTTACTCTATTAAAGTGTAATTTCTTAAATTTTCCAAAGAAATAATAAAATTTTATTTTCATTATCTTTGTATTCATGAGATTCTCGAACATATTTTTTGAGTGGCGCGTTGAGAGAAAAATTTCAAGGTCGCATCATGGCTACTTTTACATTACTAATATTACTCCATCCAATTTCACTTCTTACACGTGTACTCGGCACACACACTCTTTTTATAGAAACCTATTAATAATGCTTTGTCCAGTACATTTCTAAATTTAAGTGTATTGAATAAATAACCTCTTTGGTTACACTGTTTGTACCTACATTCAATAATTTTTCCTTTATCCAATCTTTCTCTTTTGATTTCAGCCAAATAGTTTAAGCTCTAATGCAAGTACTCCGAAGAAAGATAACTAACTAAAGGTGCCTCCAATAGTGGAGTAGTAAAAATAAGTCACTAATTAAAGGTAATTCAGGCAATACAATTTTATTATTTTTTTCTGTTTTGGCCCTTTACTTATACTAATTCACAAAATCGGTAAACAAGCATATAGGTATGCATACAAGCATATATCTACCTAGAGTTTTACAGATTTGTGCTACTACCATACATAAAAGTGGCTTATTTAGCTCCTACACTTAGAGCCGTTTTGCTAGTAACTTACCATGTAGCCAAGCAAACAAACGAGTTGGATTTTAGACGATAGCTGTAGGACATTCTACCACATACTCGACGAGTGGTAGCGAGTAGCGAGTAGCAAGTAACGAGGAAAGTAGGCAGAGACATAGTGTGGCAACATTACTCGTCATGCCATGACTGGTCGTGCTCATCGTCCTGCTCACTGCTCCCTATTTTGTCGGTTTTTGCGCGCGCAAAAAAGGACTTTTGAGTCAAAGGACCGGCAATACGAGTGCGAGTGGCTGGCCACATAATCGCGATCGTAGTTCGTAGACCGCAGTTCGCATCGAGCGCTCGCGCAAGACGCACACGTATGCAAAATTTGAAATTATGTCATCGCCAAGCATGGAATGGTCAAATTAAAAACAGCTCACAGACGATCTTCTTTTTTCATACGCTTATACCGCTCGGTCGGAAGCGGTCCGACACGAAATTCATGAATTGAAAGCGCTCTAACTGCGTGCTTTTTTAATTGTGTGTGTCGCTAAGTGATTCTTATGATTTTATTATTTTGCTTTTCAGGTAGCTGGTACAACCATGTATTTACCAAGGAGGATAGTGGTGTGTCATCAAATTAAGTAGTTACAATTTATTTTATAGCTCCTATTTCTGCCAAATTGTTTTAAAAGACAAAGCTAGCTTACTTTATTCGTAGATAGGTAGACTATTAAAATTAAAAATGTATAATTTTCACCTTTACGCGAAAATATATATTATTTTCAATTTTTATTTATATTATGGAATAACCACAGACATAGATACATGTCTGTGGGAATAACTTTATTATATTATGGGTTTATAAAAAAGCTTCAAAGATTATGAATATTTGTTTTGTCTAAATTATTCGTAACTCGTAATAATGCTTCCAATGTAATTGAATGTAAATTCATGCTTTACTTACAATTTTTATATAAAAAGTTATTAATGATTGATGTTATGTATTAAATGGCTCAACGTGATAAGCGCTCAATGAAAACGCAAACATAATATATTTGATCTTATAAGTATAAATTTTACTGCACTTACTGCGTGTACTGTATAATAATTTTTAGCACTTGAAACGTCTGGCATAAGGCGCATAGCTAGCGCATTATTTTGATTTCACCAAGTGTTTAAAATATATATATCATAATATTTATGCAGATTTTTAAAACTTGTTTTCAAGTCTAGTTTATCATAACGATGTCGTTTCTGTTATGCAATATTTATTTAATATACATATATGTACCTATACTTATATATTGAAGTGTTGTCCCTGTAATTGAATACTACCTCGGTGCGTATAAGAAAGTCGAATAAAATGTATAAATTGGTGGGTATTTTTAGGCAATAAGTAGAGCAATATCAAATAATTAACATTTGATGAAATTTGCGCCTGTGTCTTTCGATGTGTCTTTTAGATTTGTTCTCTTGCAAATCATATAAATACTTCTGGAATAAAGAAATTAATTAATAAGATTTTTTTTTAAGGAATAGGATAAATTCGATCACGAGGCGGGGTCCGAACCCGCGTCTTTCTGCCATTCCGGGGCGATGCCTAGTCTCTCAGCCATCCGTGTGATCCTCCGTTATCCTGATGTCCTGAGTAATCATTGCTTATTGGGTTCGAATCCCGCTTCGTGACCGATTTTTTTCCATTCAGAAAATGTCTGATAAATAAGGTATTTGAATGCTATTAAATTGCTATTAAACTAAATTGTCATTTGTTTGTATCGATTTTTCGTAGTCATGAAAAAATTATGACGTATCGTATAATATTATGTGACTTCTTGATAATTTATCTCTATTTTCTACAAATCTATTTAGAAAGATACGGGCCACGATTGATGCTTGGTATATTTGCATGTGTTTATTTTATCTGAAGTGTGTGAAACCTAATGGTTTGAAATAATTTAAATGTACATATTCTTTCTATAAAATATAGTCGAATATTTGGTCTTTATATGTATGTACTTGAGTCTATAAAATAATTATTAGTAGGTATGTGCTTGATACAATAGTATCTTTAATTTTGCATTAGATTTGTATGTTAATAATGGACGCCGTACTGACCGCGGTTGACAGATATTTCTTTAAAATGAATTTACAAAATTTTTTCATGAGACTTTACCATTAAACGTTACCGTCACATTCCTATTCTTAGTACATACTATTAATGTTTGAAGTAGGTACATATCACAATATTATCACAGTACTACAATATTTCCTATAGTATGGCGACGAATGTACTTGCACAGAGAAACGGAGGGGAACTGGCGGGGGGTCGGGCGACGTGGGCCGCGTACTGCAATCACGCTTAGTTTGCAGTACCTAGCGCGAAAGGACGACGCATTCGTATTTTTTGTGTAATAATTTTATTATACTTACATGTTCTATAATGGCGCGTACAAACTGTTCTGTGTATGGATGTAAATCTACATGGAAATCCCAGAAGTTATTAAGATGTTTTAGATAGATTGTATCTATAGAATTTTAATCAAAGATATGTATATGTTTTTCTCGTCATCCTTTCGCGCTCGGTACCGCAAACAGCGTTTTTGCAGTACGCGGCCCGCGTCGCCCTACCCCCCGTCAGTTCTCCTCCGTTTCTCTGCACAAGTACATTCGTCGCCGTACCTATTTTAGGAAATATTATAATAAGTACTTACTGTGGTACATAATATTTGTATCTTCACTAGACGTAAATAAGTTAAAATACCAAAAAGGTAATATTTCCACTTGCTAAAATGTTAAATCTGGTATCTGAAATCGACGTATGACAATATATATATATTCAATCATTAAATAATTTTAATATTGTTTTGTCTAAAAAAAGACCTGTAATTTCATTCAGAACTTTAGCCTAAATGGCTTATTATGTAATTGAGTAAATTAGTTGATCGTACGAAGAAAATAATGTGTAAAATAAACCATTTGCGAATGTGTGTAGATTGTTGTTAAAAATAAACTTGATTAAAATGTTAAAAAAAAATCTTGACGTATTTATTTTTAATTACCCATGCGTATAGAACCTAATTACCCACAAGTTATATATCTTCTTATATATAAAAATGAATCGCAAAATGTGTTGGTAAGCGCATAACTCGAGAACGGCTGAACCGATTTCGATAATTCTTTTTTTATTATATTCCTTGAAGGACCGCTAGTCAATGATATTTTAAGTTACGTGTAGATAGGTAACCAACCATAGAAATCTAAATAACAAGACGAACAAGACACATAGAAGTGCTTTAACCTATAATAATGTCATAATTCGTATGAAAACCACTGTCGCCAAAATCAACTCTTTTAAACCACAAACCGATAGCTAAACAGTAGATACATACAATTAGACAGTGCGCGCACGAGCAACTTTGTCTCCGCAACTTTTTTGTCTCCGCAACTATTTTGTCTCTCCCACCCATGGGCTAGTATGAAAGTGCGCGCACGTAGCGACGCAACTCCCCATACAAATTGATGGGAGAGACAAAATAGTTGCGGAGACAAAGTTGCTCGTGCGCGCTCGCTCTTAGTAAACTATGCATTTTATTGGACAGCTTGATTTTAGTGAAAACTAACTTAAATATTAAATTAAGCTTTTTATTATGTATCCTAACGCACGAATTTACGGTTTATTTTAGAATAACACAAGTATATGAGACGTTTTGTTTAGTCTTTTTGTTCCAATACGAAAAAAAATCGGCTTTTCTACAACAGAGGTCGTTAATTTTCAACTTTGAACATAATCTCATAGAAATAAGGTTGAAATTTGTGTTAAACGTGATAATAAGAACGGTCGACTGTGACATTCATGATTGTTATTTAAATTACTATGGTGACACTCATAATACTTGTAAATCCATACTTCCATACTTAATATTATAAATGCGAAAGTAACTCTGTCTGTCTGTCTGTTACTCAATCATGCCTTAACTACTGAACCAATTTGCATGAAATTTGGTATAGAGATATTTTGATACCCAGGAAAGGACATAGAATAGGTTTCATCACGGAATTCCTACGGGAACGGGTTTTTCTTTGGAAACGCGGGCGGAAAGCTAGTATTCTATAACTAGCTGCTCCGCGCGGTTTCACCCCCGTGGCCCCACTCCTGTTGGTCGTAGCGTGATGATATATAGCCTATAACCTTCCTCGCTAAATGGGCTATCTAACACCGAAAGAATTTTTCAAATCGGACCAGTAGTTCCCGAGATTAGCGCGTTCAAACAAACAAACTCTTCAGCTTTATAATATTAGTATAGATTTTAAACTATCTATATCTTTTTAATTATTAGGTATATCCTTAGTTACAGTATCATGGATCGTTAAAAAAAACAATATTCAATTACATATGTAATATATTTATTAATTTACTCATAATAATATATTCTATACATATTTATATTATACAATAGTATTGTAGGTTGAAAGAAAGTTGTAAGGGTGGATAAATGTGACTATGATCATATAATTACAAGTTACACATCTATCAATTTACCGGAACAGCAACTACAGGGGTAAAAACTATTTAAATCCATTGTTTTAAAGTTTTTGTTTAGCAAAGAACTATTTTGTAATTTTTTAAGTAATTCCCATATTCGAGCCATATCATCATTCCTTGCATCTGTTTTAAGATACATGGATATTTCTTTGTCTTCAGCTAGCCTGAATAACAAATCTCGCAATTCTCCCAAAAGATGCTTAAGTTCGTTACATTCTTTTTCAAACATTTTCAGTTGATGTGTCCTTTCTTCATCTCTTTTCTTTAGTAAACTTCTCTGTTGTTGATACAAAGCTACGT
The DNA here is from genome assembly GCF_061535395.1 of Colias eurytheme. NCBI lineage: Eukaryota > Metazoa > Arthropoda > Insecta > Lepidoptera > Pieridae > Colias > Colias eurytheme. Next base: position 7,455,620 of record NC_142981.1, on the reverse strand, counting down.
ATTCACATATTGTATCAGTTTCATTCTGTAATTGAAGTATAATATGTTCAAGTCTATGTTTTTCATCTGATAAGTTGGCAACTTCATCCATTATGTTCATAAAACGTTGCTGCAGTTTTAACATAGCATCTTCTTTAGGAATGATACAATTTGTTTTAAAATCATTGTCATGTGGCACTATCTTTTTTTCGTTAATACTTTTTTCGGTTTCTGAAAAGTTATTGTTAGATTCAGGATCAATTGTGTGTTCTTCAATTATGTCTTGACAAACATGTTCATTTAGTTCCGTTTCATTATGATTTTTACATGATGAATGGTTTGATCCATGTTCTAATATTTCATTATATTTTTTCGCAATTTCACGAGATTCGTTTTGTAGTCGCATCATCTCTTCATCTTTAGCCCGCAATTTTTTATTAACTGTTTTTCCCAGTTCTTCAATATCAGCAAGTTTAAGCATAAGTTCTTTGTTTAATTTTTTTTCATGAGTTAACATTTCTGTCAGTTCTAATTTGTCTTTTGTCTGAAAAAAAATCATATAGGTATTAATATTATTCTTTGAAATCGGGTACTGACGTTGGCATGGTTAAACAATAAAAAAAAAAAAGAAAAATCACTAACTCTCTTACAGAATGCAGATTCTATATAAGTTAGTATACTAGGCTAATATATGCTAGGCTTTGCGTGAGTACCGTAAGTATTTATTGTATTGCAAGTTGACTTTGCTATACGTCCAGGCAAATGGTATAAATTGGCAATTTACAAATAGCAGTGTCACTTTACAAACATTGGGCATTTTGCATTACATTAACAGCTGAGTTTGTAAACAGTGAAATTGTAAAATTTGCCTGTGACACTTATACAAATATGTATATAAATAACATGGGAGCCGCTGAAGAAATTTTTTTTGGTTGTTGGAATTTGGTTTGTTGGAATTTCCTTCACTTGTCTAATGATGAACTTAAAAAATTTGAAAAATATCTACCATGTGGAGCCTGGGCAAGTGGCTAGTACATAAATAGATATGTTGCAATATAACTATTTTTAGTTAAAACTAGAGATCAAAATCTAAATAAATTATTAGTAAGTTAAAAACTACTGATAATTGTTATTAAATCATTGTTAATTGTTGCAATAGTTTAAAACAAAAATATTACCATTTTAATTATAACTAGTTCAAGGCCTTCTATATCTGATTTAAGTTTAACATTTTGTTCAGTTGCTCTCTGTGCGGCAATTTTGTCACTAGTTATATCTGCAGAGAGTTTGATAACACTCAAAGCATCATGTTCGCATTCAGGTTTTTGTGACTTTTCCAATTCGTTTATTTTAGCTATGGCTTCGTCATATTGCTTTTGAAGTTCTCCTTTATGTTGTTCACTCTGTTCTAAGCTCATCTGTAAACAAAATGTATATCTAAAAATACCAAAATCTTTAAAAATCCTTACTTATAAAGACCACATACCAACTCAACTTTAATAATAATTGTTGATCATGGCTTGTGTAAGAGATATTTAATATATTTTAGAAAGGGAGACCTATAGATATGCCTTAAAGACCCACCTGTAAACTAATCAGTTGTTTTTGCAATGCACTAGTATCCACTTGAGTTTCAACTTCAAAATCCTTTTTATTAAAATTTTGTAGACGAATTTCCATATCACTGATTTGTTCAATAAGACTGGTTTCGCGGTCAGAAAGTCTGTTCACTTCCTTTGAGAGATCTTCATTTCTCAAAGTTGTAGAATTTAATTGTGTTGAAAGATCTTTCATGTAGTGTTCATAATAAGATGTTAAATGTTCTCTTTCTCTTTCCATTATAGCAATTTTTTGCTCTAATCCACTAATTTTGGTTTGTAATTGATCAATTTCTGCATTGTTGGAATTCTTGTGAACATTTTCTGTGGTGGAATCAATTGTGAGTTGCTGCACTTGCAACCTAGCTGCTTCTAGTTGGCTGTGATATAAACTAACCTGATTGTGTAGTTGAGCATTCTCTGATTCCTTTGTTTGTAACATTGTTTTGGTAAAATCCAACTGTTCATTTAAATTATTATTTTCATCCAACAATATGTGATTTTTGTTTTTTATTTCAGAAACCATATCATCTTTAATTTTCAACTCTTGGCTTATTTTAGAACACTTATCAGATAATATGCTTATTTCTGTTTCTAAAACATTGATTTTTTGTTTGCATTTATTGTGATCAATCTGCTCATTAGTGTACAATGAATTCAACTCTGATAATTTGTTTTGTAAACTTTGTACTTCATTTTCAAGACACTTTTGATTATAAATTAAATATTCTGTCATGTTAACATCTTGTAGCTTATCTTCAACCACATTAGGATTTTCAGTTTTATAGGAGCTCAGAGCCTCATTTCGCGAACCAGAATTGTGTTCATCATGGACAATGTTTGTTATCTCTACCATGTTTGTATTTTGTTTTCCATCTATATTATCATTTTTTTCACTACTAATATCGACACAATCTTTTTGAGTTTTCTTTACTTGGTGATCTCTTAACTGCAAAAAGGTAATAAAGATTAGAGCATTAAACTCGAAACATTACAACCACATAATTTGCATGTTGAACATAAACACCGAATTTACCTTTCTACGAGCATTGGCTAATTTTTCAGCTCTTGCATCCATTTTTAATTAATAATTGCAATTTATTACGTTAATTATTATTTATTATATACACATATAATAATAAAATATCTTCATACGTTTTCAAATCTACTTTGACATTTTACTGAATCAAGATGTGTTATGACAACTGATAAACACGTCACCAGTATTACCATTTCTTAAATTCTTAAGCTCATAATTAATATAGACTGTATTTTACAATGTATTTGAAATTTGAATAAAATTTCCGTTGAAATTAGAAAATATACAATTACCGTAGAGTATATATACCATAATTGATAACATTGAAATAAGATAACCAACTAATCCATTTTGGTTCATTTCAACAATCACGACTGTATATTTTTTTTGTTGAATCTTGTCGTCAGCGAATAACGGTACATTGCTAATACATACTATAAGGGTACATTCCAAACATTCACATGGTGTCGAGGTTTTCTCTACCGAATCTGTTTTTTTGCAGGATTAGCGGCCTTTACACGCAAACTCTATCGCGCGTTCTGTGGATCGTACAGTATTACGCGCGGGAAAGCCTGCACGCTCAATCGCTCGCGATTACCTTTGTATGTCTTAACTGCGACACTTGTTCTTTCGCGCGCGATTATTCGTGTTTGCTTTCCTTAGCGGAATGAGCGGCCGTGTAAAGACTAATCGCCCGTGATAGACCGCGTGAAAGAGGCGCGTGTTGGAGTGTGTGCAATGCACACGGTTTTATCGCCAACCGCGAGTGATAGAAGTGAAAAAATTGAGACAAGATATCGGGTGGCGCAAGTTATCATGTTTGCTGGTTTAATTGAACTCAAAAAGAAACGTTCTGTGTGGGTTAAAAAAATATATAGACAGCAATATTTTCACGTGCCTTTGATTAAAGAATTAAGAGAATTCGCTACAACATTCGGTTTTTTCCACATTTTTCCAGATCCGATTGAAATAAGATTCGGCCGGTAATCCGTTATCCGGTTCATTTTTAACAAGAGCGCGTGTGTATGAACGCATGCGGCATGTATAGAATTCGTTATACCCACAGTTATATACCACTGCACCGTATTTTAAATTTTGCAGTACGGCCGGATCGGTTTGTAGTCGCAAAATCGTGGAGATTACAAACAATAGAAAATAATCTATTTTCATACCTCTTAGAGTGCTTTTTAACCAATAATGTGCGAGGATGTGTAGCGAGGAATATCTTTTTAAAGAACCATTATAGTATCGCTTCATTTACCTCATCTCACTCAGCAGTCAGCAAAGCTTTGGTGGGACCGTGGGAATGGCTCAGCGGTGCTAGGTTTTTATGTATAAAAAACAAGCGAGCGAGGCGTGCGAGGAATGTGTGCGAGATACCTACGTTTATTAGTTATTTAATTTTGAGTTATAAGACATTTCAACGCATTCTCGCACCTCACATTTTCCTCGCACAGCTTTTGTGAAAATCCTCACACATTTTCACAGCACAGCTAGACATCCTCGCACATTATTGGTGGAAACCACCCTTAGTCTACTTTTTACCGACTTTAAAAAAGCAGGTTTGCAATTAGACTGTACACGTACACTGTGAACTTTCGACTGGGTGAACCGATTTTGATGAAATCATTTTTTACAATAGTTAGGTACTTAATTAAATTACATTTATTATTACATATCTATAGGTACTCTATATACATACTATAATATTATAAAGAGGAAAGGTTTGTATGTGGTTTTCACGCATAAACTACTGGACCGATTTTGATGAAATTTGGCACAGACAATCTTTAGACCCTGAGAACGAACATAGGCTACTTTTTTTGCAAAATATGTAACACGGGCGAAGCCGGGGCGGACCGCTAGTACGACATAATTGTAAAATTTTATTTAAGTATTAATATTTTGGGTAAAAGGAATAAAAAAAACTACATATAATAATAAATAATATGTATTTAAATGTTATTGCAATATAAGACCAATAAATTTGCGTGTACAATAAATTATTATATTAAAGCATGTTGTACCTAAAATATTATATCACTTATGAGTACATTTTAACATAGAGTATATTTGTTACAAAGGAGTTGCAAAAAATTTAGTTAAAAAGAGATTAGCCAAAATAACATATAAGTATATAGCGAAGGACGATTCTTGATATTACCTGTATGTTCGATTTAAATACATCTTAATTGACATCGAAAAGAACAAATAACTTACTCATTACATTTTTGTTGCAATATCTCCTTGTTTCGATTGTGAAGAAGTTAAACAATATCTGATTATTATCAGATTTTAAACAACATAGGTATCTATAGGAACAAAGAATACATCATAAAAATCAGGGGAGCCGGTACTCTATATAATATATTGTACTTGTTTCCGGTTAGTTACTTTTGACTTTTTAATTTTTTTAATCTCAGTCAATAGCTAATCACTTCAGTGAAATTATCATCGAGCACTACCCATGCACCAGACGCCCCTGATTTATGTTACGATGATTCCATTTTGCAGAGAATATGACTATACAGTAATGTATAGTTGTTAAATTTCTTTACAAAATTTTGTTTGCATTAACTACTTATATATAAATAAAATACTTGGCAAGTTTTTGCAAGTGAGAGTTTTGCACTTAATTTTATAATTTGCTTATATACCTACATAAAGAGATAAGAAAATAAATAAAAAATATTTTAGAAATGTGATGCTAAAATTGAAAGTAAATGTGTGCTGTCGTTGTCATAATAATTTATTATAATTACGACAATTCAACAATTACAAATTTTAATTCAAAATGTTGTAATGTGACAAGATTTTATTTTCTTAACATGGACTTAAAACTGTAAATCAAAATGTAAAAAGATGATACATATTTGCAATTTTATTTAAGTTGTTGAAGCTCGCTGGTCGATGAAAATTATATCTTTTTTGTTTCAGATATAATATAAAAATTCAAATCGTTACCTATTATACAATTTTTGAATTTACATTGAAATTAGGATTTACATTACGCGTTAAAACGACACGCCATATCAGTTATCACAGATACTTATTTTGATAGCATAATAATTGACGCTTTTATAATTACTTAATTGAAGTTAATAAAAAATAAAAAAATAATTAATAAAAATAGACAATATAAGGATTATTCTATTTCCGGAAAATCTTATGTCATCTTGATTTTTCAGTACGGTGTGGATTAAAAATAAAATACATCGTAACATGTATCTATAGTGCAACGCCATGGTTCTCACCTGACACCTATTGGAACGAAATCTCACCTATTGGAACCAAATCAATTGTAATTAAGACAAAAAATTGTAACGACACCGTAAAAACTGTGCCGTGCGACGAGTGCGTGTTTCTCTGTCTGTTTGTCTCTCTCTCGCTCATAGAACTTCGTTCTATCCTGGTGTTGTGTTTATTATAAACATTTGTATCAATTACTAGTGAATATAGTATTAATAGTAAGTCTATCAAATACAGTATCACACTTGGCAAGCATTCGACACACTACACTACAAATATTGTCTTTATGTATTGTTTTTTTTTTATAATTTGTAAAAGTTTGTATGTAGTTAAGTATCTAGTTATGTCGATCGTATATATAGATATAATATATGTGTATAGGAAAACTTCACATGAAATAAACAATACTAGAGAAATTTACAAACCAACACCAAGTACCAACCACCCCTGTAATTATGTAATTCAAATAACCTTTTCCTACTTTATCCAATAATTTTGTTAGGTTTCTGAATAGCATAATATAATATTAGCATAATACGCAATTACATTAAACTATAAACAGCATGGCTCCTAGACAATTCAAAAGGAAATAAAAATTACTTGTTATTTATAACCGAAATTAAACTTTACGTTAACACAATATTTTTCCAACTATGGGAAACAATTTTAACTTTCCGGTACAATTTATAGTCAGGTTAACTAACTACTGCACCCTTAGCGTCCACTATATTATATATAAGATCATTATTTCAATAATTTGTATATTACCCATAAGAATTATATCAGGTTTAATTAAAAAAAAAAACATGTAGTACAAGATACACAAGAGATAAATATATAATAATTATGTGCTATTTATTTTATTTGTATACATTAGAAAATTAAAATTTACCCTGATTTTTTTTTCCATTTACTTAATGTCATATTATTAGCTTTTATTTAAAATAGTTTAAACTACATATTTGCGTTTACAACACGTTATTAACATATATGAATTTGGGCGTCTCTGAAATGTTCATCTCAAATTTCCAGGGACACGTAAATGGCTTAAAAGTAATACCGTAAAATGGGGTGAATAGAAATCGCGGGGTGTAGGTATAGAAACAAACCTGAGAACTTGATTATGGTCGTTCTAGATTCTATATAGTCTGTTAAAGTATCTTTATTCCCACTATTAATAACACACACACACATATTTTTCCTTCAATCTGGCAACATTAAAATTTACGTCAAGTCTGATGACATAAAGAAAAAAGCTGTTGAAGTCTCAGAGGAATAAACCTATAGAGTACTTGTATCGAGCGTATACAATTTACATATATTTGTTTCTCTCTATCTAAAGAAAACGTCGTATGAAAGAGTGAGATAGCTATAGACTACAAGCTACGTTTCAACATAGTCATGGCACCATTTTTACTATAGATACGTATTTAGATAGATAGAAGGTGATAGTGATGGGATGTGCTTCAATCGATAAAATCGTGAATGCATTTTGCATTTACGGTTTCGTGAAATAATAAATAATAAAAAAAAAACAAAATTAATCATTAATTTCAGTTGAATACATTATTTGTTTAATCCTACGAATATAATAAATGCGAAATTATGCGAGAATGGATAACTTTCTCTTTCACTGCTGAACCGATTACAATGAAATTTTGTACATACACACATAGGATAGGTTTTATACCGGAAATCCCACGTGAACGGGAACTGTGCGGGATTTTCTTTAAAAACGCGGGCGAAAAGCTAGTATATTTTAAAATAAATTTTAAAATGTAACTAATTTAAAATAAAGATGGAAATGATGATAAAGTTAAAGGAGTGAGGAGAAAGGCACAGTCAGCATGAATTTTAACAAACTGTTCATAAAAGGACAGTCTTAAAGAAAACATTTTCCTTACATCCTACTAATAAAGCGAAAATTTGTGAGGATGGATGTTTGTTACTCTTTCACGCGAATACTACTAAACCGATTACAATGAAATTTGGAAAAATTACTTTTGATCCCGTAAATCCCACAGGAATGGGAACTATGCGGGTTTTTCTTTGAAAACGCATGTATATTATGTAAGTATGTATTTCAATAGTAGTTTCTCATCTATGAGAACTGTCATTTAATCAACCGTTTAATTTTCACATAGTTACACATTTAAAGTAAATGTGTAAAAAAATTCCAAATAAAAATTCACTCACACACAAATGTATTTATTATCTAAAGGAACAAAAAAAAAACGTAAGCGTAAGATTGCACAATTCTTCTAGAGTATCCATCTTGATAACACGCAGGCTCGAAATGCAGTGAACACAATCTAGCAAATTTCGACGGCGTCCAATCTACACGTCTCATGTTTTATACCCATTTTTTATTTAGCTCTGGAAATCTAAAACAAAATGAATTTATTAATAATCTAAAAGAGAAACAACAAACTAAACAGATAAGTCAAATAAAACAACCACGTGGTATTTTTTATTTTCCTGCTGTAGAAAATTTACATCTATTATTTGCAACAACAACTACATATAAATCTGATATAAGAAACAAAATAAATAAATCAACGTTAATATGAAATAGATTTTTTGTCGTAAATCGATATTATACGCTAGATGTGTTACAACACTACGGTGGTAAACAAAATGCCAAACGTGATAATATTGTGACATTTTTTAAAAATTATTTAATTCTTTTGTATTCCACAACCCCATAAAGTGGGTAAATGTTACAGTTACAACATAAACTTATAAAAAAGCGCTTGATAAAACCTTCAAATAGGGTTAGAACATAAATATTTATCAATTTGCTGAAAATCACTTACCGATGGAAAGATATTTTTTCATTGTTTTCATCCAAAACTCCCATTCGACTAGTAATAGCCGGTAGCTAAACATACAATAGTCATTTTAGCACACTGACAAATAAAAAGAAACACTATACACTTTATATTTTCTAAATATTTCGTTAAAAACACTTGACGCACCGAGACCTCCAGCTGGAAGGCAAACAAAACATAGCCGGCGCGCTACGTTTGAAGACAGTGCAGATACTCTATCGCTATCTCAATCTGACTTATGCTGTTATTGACTAAGAGTAAGTAGATTAGAAAATATGTATTTTGTTCTGTCTCAATATAAGAACTCTATAGGGTTGAAGTGAACGTCTGCGTACAAGTCAATAGAACAATAGAACGCCTTTAGGGTCAATAGAAACGACGAAAGGGGTGAATAGATATGAGTGAGGGGTTGATAGCAACGAGAAAGAGGTTAATAGAAACATGATTTTCAGGGTTGTCAATCGAGTATTTTTTCACCATAAAAGTTTTCATTAAAAAAATTTGTTAAAATGTTTTTCTGTGACACTTTAATTTGAAAGTTACATTTTTTATCTTCAACGGCTTTGGTCAATTTAATTTAACATTTTCTGGATTACTGAGATAAATATTTAAGACCGTTTAAGGATTTATTTGCGATTAGCCTCATTCCAAAAATGCCCTAATTGTGGGTACATTTGCAAAAAGACTTATTCTTAAAAATACATATTCTCGATATGCCCTATTTTTTATTTAATGTTCGTTAATACATATATTAAAATATTAGGATTCTACTTTAGTTTTGTACTTGTTTAATTTAAACTGGTATTTCTTTTGTGTTCCAATTATAATTAATTCATATAAGGTGAATTACATCATTTCTTGTACCTTATTTTCACGAATTCTTCATGATTATTTTAAACAGATAACCCACATCGCGCTGTGAACATCATGCCGAGGGTGTACAAGCCAAATCCTCGTGGCAAGAGATATAAAAGGTATAGCAAGGAACTCATCGAGCAGGCTCTTCGTGAGGTACCTGGGTCAAATATGGCCAGCCGAAAAATATGGCCACATACCATTATTCCAAACAAGAAATATTGTAATAACCTGAACGCGACCATAAATTGTCGCTAGTGTCGCGCGTATCCGAACGGCGTACCTGTCACCCTTCCCGCGCGCCCGCTAGTCGCCCAGTGTCAATTAAAGTGAAACACGCTGTTGAGGTTATAAAAACATTTGTTAAGTATTGTCCTGTATTTTGTTATTTTTTAAATAAGAATCTTTGTAAATCACATTACGATGTTGTGTGACGATTGTAATTTGATATTTCTTTGTCTAATTATCAAAGTAATAGTGTGTTTTTCATTCGTGAATATGAAAACGTACAATATGCATGACTGCAAATATGGCCACCGGTTGGCCATATTTCCGGTACGAAAGTATAAACGTTTTTTTTTTGTTTTAGACCATGGCACGCTATAAAGCTAGAGGGATTCGAGGTAATTGGTCAGAAGCATCAATGAAACAAGCTTTAACTGCAGTCAAAAGCGGTAAGATAAAAGTAAATACGGCTGCAAAGCATTATAATGTGCCAAGACGTACTCTAAGGCGTTATTTACAAGAGAAAAAGGAGACAAAATCTACTCTGGGTCGGAAACCACTTCTTGACCCTGAACAAGAGAAGATTTTAGCATCCCGTGTTATTCGCCTGTGCAATGTGGGATACCCATTGACACAACGTGTACTACGTAGATGCGTAAAGACATTCTGTGATCGAAATAACATTTCCGCCTCAGGTGGAGACTTGATGGTAGGACGAGATTGGCTGAGAGGATTTTTAAAACGTCATAGGAATATCAGCAGACGAAAGGCCCAAAACCTAAATCCCGCAAGGGCGCAAAAGTTAAATAAAGCAGTCGTTTCTGATTATTTTGCTAAATTAAAAAAAGTCTTGGAAGATAACGACATCATGAATAAACCAGAACGCATTTTCAATATTGACGAAAAGGGTTGCCAACTTAATTTGCACAAATCACCAGAAGTTTTGGCTGAACGTGGATCCAAGAGAGTACATTTAGTAGCACCAGAACATGGCGAGAATGTCACAATAGTTTCATGTGGCAATGCCTTGGGCCATGCGATTCCGCCCATGATTCTCTTCATGAAGCCAGAATGGATAGATTCCTTGCCAACCAGTTCAATAGCCCAAATGACACCCAAAGGGAGCATGAACTCTGAAACTTTTGTAAACTGAATTCATCATTTTTCGAAATTTAAATTGCCGGGACCTTGTTTACTTATCTTCGATGGAGCCAAATGCCATTTGGACTATTCTATTGTTGAAGCAGCAGAAAAATTTGAGATCAAGCTTTTCTGCCTTCCTAGTAACACCACTCATGAATTACAGCCGATGGACAAATCGGTATTTCGATCCTTTGAGTATTACTGGGACGAGGAAGTTTAAAAGTACTGGTCAGTACACGAAGACAGGAAAATAACAAAACAACGATTTGGGATATTATTTTCTAAAGCGTGGGACAAATCTGCGACACCTGCTAATATCAAATCTGGATTTGAAGCGACCGGAATTTTCCCATTTAATCCAGAAAGGATACCAGAAGAGGCATACGCTCCCAGCATACCTACCTTTGATTCTTCAATACCTGGACCTTCTCAAAATCAAGAAAATAATGACCCCAATGATAGCGACGCTACTAATGCTAGTGAAAATCTTTTGATTCCTCCTCAAGGAAATGAAGATCCTATCGACAGCGACGCTACTAATGCTAGTGAAAATCTGTTAATTCCTCCTCAAGGAAATGAAGATCCTATTGACAGTGATGCTACTAATGCTAGCGAAAATCTCGTCATTCCTGCTCAAGTAAATGAAGATCCCAATGACAGCGCCGCTATTGATGTCAGTGGAAATCAGGTCAATCAGAAAATCAATCAAATCTCTTCATTCTCTTCCAAATGACGAAAAACATAATTCAACTCCACCTACGCAGTCTCTTGCTCGAACTGATTCCTCTGTTGAAAACCCGGTGCCTATACTGCATTCAGATCAAAAAAATTCCCAGACAAGTGAACACCTATTGCCAAATACTGCAAATCGTTCTGATAATAATTCACAGAGCCCAACTCAAGTAGATAGATCGACTTTTATAGAACCTCAGCCAAATATATATGACGATATCGATAGTAGCGACGAGATTCATTTATCCAAACTAAAGCAGTACAAGAATAATAGAGACTCGATAACTGAATCAAAAGTCTGCTCCACAACACTTAATGAGTCATATTCATCTTTTTGTGAAATTTTAAAAACCCCGGAGAAAACTTCAAGTCCAAAAACTACACCTAGAGCAAAAGCTATTAATAGTCTGGCACAGGAGCTAACAAAATCAATGTTTACGGAGAAAATTAATAAGCCAGGACCATCCAACGCTAGCAAACAAAAAATTAAAAATAAGCCAGGGTCATCTACAGTTTCTTTCCAAAAAAGGAAACAATATTCTGCTAAAATGAAGAAGACTGAAGCAGTCACATCTAAGGTTTCTAAACAGGAAGGTAAAGGACGTTCTAAAAAATCTAAAATATAAAAATTTAAAAGAAAATGGCTCAGCAAATGTTATTTCTGGCTTCAGAAAAACAGGAATAAATCCCTTTGATCCCTCAGTGGTTTTAAAAAAATTGCCTGATTGAGACAATCAAGTTGAACAGCCCGAAATCGTTGATTCTTGGAGTATTTAAAAGAAATGCGATACGGGACGAATAATATAGTTGAACCCAAAAAAAAGAAAAAGCTTCAGGTTCAGGCAGGAAAAAGTGTGTTACTATCGAGCGATGAAGACTATATTGAGACTGACCCGGAATACATACCTTGTTTAGTCCCAAGAGAAAAAAAACATCAGAGAAATGAAAAAATATTGGATGGAATCACTAAAGGGAAGGGCAAAGAAAAAAAACCAAAATCTAATATAAAAAGCGATTGCAAAGAAAATGATCCACCTAAACATGAAAATCAGCTTGATCATACAGTTGCAAGTTGTTCGTACAACATTAGTCCTTACGTAAAAAATATGCCTGTTATTTTTGAAGACGACCTGAATCATGAATGTCATAGGGCAAATTGAAACCTTTGTAAGGAACAATGAAAATGAGAATAATCCAAAAATATTGAAATAATTTCTGATGTCGTAGTTCAGCGATGCTGGAATAAAAAGGATCTTAAATAAAGCTGTACCAAAAAGCAAATCCAGGCGGCCTAGTTATTACAAGAATGACGCGGATATTTAAAAAGATTTGATGGAGTTAGATTAGAATCTAACTCCATCATATCTTATAAAATAGATAGTAGTATAAGGTTTTAAACTAAAATGATTATGAGGATTTAAAATGGGATATTTTTCATGCATGCGCTGATGCAAGTGCCATGATCACGTTAGAACTAGTACCTAGTTCTTCCGTTATCACTGCACTTGGATTAACATGATAAATAGGTATCCCGTTTTGTATCTAATAATGTTATTATATGAATTTTATTAATAGGAACTGTGTCATATGGACACAGGTACAGGTACCAAATTTTATAATTAATAGTTATTTTTGATCTCAAATAGGTAGGTACTGATTGCATTAAACCTAAGATTGTTTGCCAAATATATTATAATTAAAGCATTTAATTGTTTATGTTAGAATTTGGATCATACTTTTAAATATTGTTATTTTTAGGTTTTTTTAATATTTTGAATATCTAGAATGATTATATTTCTAGATTATGCAAATACTTTGGCTAAAACAGTTGAAGCTATATATATACAAGGTAAATGATACAGACAATAAAGATATATATTATAAGGATTATTATAAGTACACTAGATTTCCGCCCGCGGCTTCGCCCGCGTTTTCAAAGGAAAACCCGCATAGTTCCCGTTCCCGTGGGATTTCCGGGATAAAACCTATCCTATGTGTTAATCCAAGTTACCCTCTATATGTGTGCTAAATTTCATTGTAATCGGTTCAGTAGTTTTTACGTGAAAGAGTAACAAACATCCATACATCCATACTTACAAACTTTCGCCTTTATAATAGTAACTAGATTTCCGCCCGCGGCTTCGCCCGCGTTTGCAAAGGAAAACCCGCATAGTTCCCGTTCCCGTGGGATTTCCGGGATAAAAACTATCCTATGTGTTAATCCAAGTTACCCTCTATATGTGTGCTAAATTTCATTTTAATCGGTTCAGTAGTTTTTACGTGAAAGAGTAACAAACATCCATACATCCATACATCCTTACAAACTTTCGCCTTTATAATATGTATAATATTAGATAATCCTTTCAACCTTTGTAATGTTACTAACGCTACCAATATGATTATAGTTACAAAAATTTAACTTTTCAATTATTGTTGATAGTTGTTTACTGAAAAACGAATAAGTAGGTACGTAAGTACAATAAAAGTTGATTTTGACAACCCTAAAGTTTTTTCTCTATTCACCCCTCTGTCGTATCTTTTGACCCCAGTTTCAAGGTAAATAGAAACGGCCTACTTTTTCCTATTTCACAAATAATTCTCAAATTTATGTATATAATCAAAGCATATAACAATTTGGTAGGTAAATTAAAACGAGACTCGCAATTCGACAATTCTTTGATAACAGCTTTCATACAAAATGTGTAAGAAAATCAGTCTAGAAGTTGAAAGTTGTGTCTATTAACCCCATTTTACGGTAATCATAAATTTTGTCATTCAATAAAATAGAAGAGCAAAATAGAGATATAGTCTTTGGTAAATATCTATCACTATAGAAGTCTTATTTGCTATATCGGTAAAACCATCAAAAATATAAAAGCCACAATGAACTATTTATAAATAAATACAAATTACGCGTAGAGCCCGAATCTATAACCGTTTAATAAATTCTATTGGTTTACTATTCAAATCGAATTTGAAAGGCATAAGGCACATTAAAAATTATTAATGCAGCGAATAGCGACTGTCATTGTTAAGCTGCAAAAAAAATCCAAAATTATGTTTATTCAATATTCGTAATATCTTAAATACATACTAATATGTATTTATTTAATGTACATATAAATAAGCATACCGATAATTTGAAGGCCCGTGGAATATTATACGTTTAGATTTTCTTAAAGATATTTCAATAGTTTCGCTTCAATTGTTTCATAATTAATAGATAACTTTTAAATAAATTAGTTTAGTGCTTTTTTTTACAGATTTTTTAAATTTTAGTAAATGGTAGAATTCCAAGACTAAAATTACGCACTAATGGTTATACTTATACTTATAGAAAAATTGTGCTGATATTATTTTAATATTAAAAAAAGTATCATAATTTTGAAAATAGCTGTTGTATCTTATAATTTATATTTTTAGTCGCCATTAATCAGGTATTAAAAGCTATTATTTCTTTGGACAGTTGTGTAGTAAACATACATTATGCAAATATACAGGTGTCCCACTATTGGCATACTAAGCGCGAAGGGACTTGTAGTTTTGCATATTACATATATAAAATTCTTGCTAAATATTTCCTGAAAATCCATGTTTTCTTCTCTAACTTCGCGCAGCCGGCATATACCGCTTCGATAATATGAGCATTTTGTCTATGAAAACATAATCTTAAACGATAGTTCACGAGCTGGTAGCAAAGCTGGGCGGGTTGCTTGCTTGGGTGTACACATAGAGTTTTAAGAATTTATCTATTTGAAAAAAATTTATCTAATTAAAAAATGCGTCTGGAATTTTATAAGTATTTTTTACGTACTTAGTGTATGCAAAACTATAACCTCCTTTGAGCTTAGTATACTAACAGTGGGACACCCTGTATATAAATAAATAAATAACCATACTATTTAAAGCAACCATCACGACTTGCATATCAGTGTGATTAATAATAGTATAACAATACAAAGTCATTTTCACCTAGCTATAGTTATAATAAAAAACATCGTCAGGCACATTTTCTAAGAACGCTTTTGTGCCCACTTCATATCATCTGCCCTTGGTTTGCATCCAGTGAGAGCTTCAATGACGTTTTCTAAATTGGACCAGAAGTGCAGTTTCTCTAGAGGCCAGTTTAACCAACCTGTAGTTATACAAAAGTAAGTCTCGTGCGGCGCCACGTGGTGTATGCGGTGATGGCGTCGAGGCAACACTATGTGCCACTCTTGAAGCCAAACCACCCAGGTGGGGAGGCCGAAATAGGTGTGGGACCATTTGTGGATCTAAACAAATAATGTGAATGATTATTTTTTAATGTTTGATTTCACAGAAGAAATAATAAATCTCTTATTAAGAATAAGAGACGTATAGTTATATATGTGACCGCAAAAAGTTTAGGAGCCCAAACCTTTCAAATTAATCCAAGACGGATATTAATTACAGATAGGAGATATTTTTAATGTCTCTAAATTTAGTTGAAATAGCTTTTAATATTTGTCTTGATGAGTACCTATGCTCTATATACCTAATTGTTGACCCTGCTAGCTAGTCAATTTAATATCAAAGAGCTTGAGACTTGGAGCAGCCGGCAGCACTATGAATTTTGAATTCAAATTTAATTATCTTGAAAATGGAATGGAAAAAAAATAGAATTTCAAATACCTAATATATTATTATGTAGATAAAATCATATTTTAAAATATTTTTAAACTCACCTGATTTGTCATCGCCACAAATATGCAACACAGATACCAATAAGATATCCAATGAAATTGCTCATTAATTGTGACAACATCGTACGTCAATAACTGCCACACTATTCTCGCTAAAACAGGAATAGTTATAGCAAAATTGTCTCCATTTGTTTCAATAAAATCATGCCGAGTTATTGAGGTGGGATCAATGTGATGTTCGCGGAATGGACGCAAAAAATTCTGCAATACAAAAATAATACAAATTTAATAATAAATTGGGCCTTTTTTTAAACTGAATAGCGGTCCGCCCGGGTATAACACATATACAACGATGAAATAATTTTTGAAAGCGGTTCAGTAAAACCTCAGATAAGTGTGTTCAAACAAACAAACAAAACCAGCTTTATATTATGAGTTAAGATTACTATAAAACAGTTTTATGTAAGTACCTAGCTTTCTCAATTAGCGAAAGCTAACTAAACTAAACTGTCAGTTAAATATGCTGAGATTATTCTACCTCACATCATTTATATATTTTAGATATATAATTTTTAAACAGCCCCTCACCGGGCCTCTAGACAAATGGCAGAATCATCAATAGAATAGACTTCGCTCCACGTTATCGATGGAATTGACATAAGTTTATGACGTTTTGCTAATACATAGTTCGGTTACACAAAACCAAAATTCCCATTCAGCAGAAAATTGGTAATATCTCTTTTGACCAAAATTATAGAGCGTAAAATTATTTATAAAATATGTATCAATGTTTTTGAAGTGAAACTTCTTTATCGGGGTTGGAAAAAAATTTAGTGTAACATTTTTTCGTTACGCGTGACATTTTTCCGTTACGCGCGATCTTGTTCTTATCCCTACCACGCGTGATTCGACGTATTTCTGTCAAGTTGCATATAGTTAATTGTTTTTTGAAAAATAAGGTTATAAAGAAGTTTCACTTCTTACCTGTGTACACTAGTACACGCACACATTTTTTTTTCCTAAGAGCCACTGTTGGGTTCTGAGATATTATTCCCTTCGAAAGTTGATCGTCATTATATTTCGCATACGTTTCTAAAGTCACCTCAGACCTATATAGGTAGATATACTAGCTTTCCACCCGCGGCTTCGCCCGCTTTATCTAAAACCTAATAAGTTATATACTAAAACCTCCCTCTTGAATCACTCTATCTATTAAAAAAACCGCATCAAAATCAGTTGCGTAGTTTTGAAGATTTAAGCATACAAAGGGACATATTGACAGAGAAAGCGACTTTGTTTTATACCTAGATATACTGAAACGATTTTTATTATTTTTGGAACAATTTTACCAATTTTCAGTTGGATTTGAAATTTCGTAAGCCTTTTGAAGGCTCAGTGTGACCGGACCATGAGTCATATAATACAATTCAAGGTTTGTGCAGTTCATAAAAAAATCCCGCGAATCTGATCAAAGATCAAACATCGAGTGAAGGATGAATTGTGTGTGAAAAAAAAAGCAAAAGATAATTCTTGTTTTTTTTTTGTTATATGAAGGAATATATTATGGAATTATATCGAAGAAAAAATCTACCTTGCCGATTATCGGAAGATCAACAGCACCCCAGGTATCAGCTGCCCAGTGTACAAATCCTGATGCAAAATCAGCTGTGAGAACTCCAGCAAATGCCGCCAGAAGCAAAGATGCATCCGGTCGAACATATTTAGCCATCAAAAGTCCTGCAATTGCACATAGAGTGCAACATACGGTGACACATACCCATTCTTGCAGACGTTTTCCTTTAAAATAATTAATTTAAATTTCTCTTATTTCTACATTGAAAATAATATTCATATACGAATTTATATGTCTTTTAAAATAAAAATCAATACCACTTTTCGTTGTTACTTTATAACTCAAGAAAAGAACGGGCTCACCTATCCAAACCAAATGTTAGGCTTTGTTGGGACTATTTTTAGATGGTTTATCTTAACCTAAACATTTGTGAAGTTTGTACAAAATCGGTAGAGTGGTTCTTCAGTTTTCACAATTTTTGCAACTAATGAATTCTATAAATGGCGAATCACGTAGCAAAGCAGGTGCCGGGCCGCAGTTATGTATAATTCATAAGTTCATAAAAAAAAACATTGAAAGTATTTAAGAAAATGTTTGAAATACACATTAGCATAGGTATATTATGCTGAATCCTTATTAGAAAAAGTTTAAGGTGCAGAAAGCTATTTTTGGCTTTATGTCTGTATCTGGATGTACTATCTTGATAATTAGAATATTCATAAAATCGCAAAACAGGTCACACCTAGGCCTCCTGAAAAATAGAAGAAACACAGAAGAACAGAATCCGCTGTCGATATTCGATACTAATAATTGACATACCTAAGCTGTTTTGATAGTTCGATCGCACTAGACCAAACTTCCCATACAGCCAAAAATTGGTAAAAAAATTTAATACCTACATAAAATAAAAAACTTCTCGAGACTTTAACAAATCAGTCAAGGTCAATGGTAAAGTCTGGTTTTCACAAGTTTCAACGATACGGTAAGATAACGATTCAAAAAGTCATCGTCATATAATTATTAAATTACTTGATATCTAAATAGGGCTGAAATGCTTTAACGATAAAACATATCGATTTGTTGTAAATTCCGAAAAAACTATTTTTTTACCTGTGAACTTCATTTTTTTTTTCGAGTATGGGATGACAGGAAATTTTGATAAAAATACCAAAACACAACTGAATAAAGTGAAAATTTTTAGTTTTGCTTTAAACAATTTTAATTATTATTACATAGTTGGATAAAAAAAAATACTTTTGGAGGTCCGAAGGTAAACAGTCCGAAGGCGCATATTTCCAAACTATACAATGCCAGCACGCAACGGTGTGAAACTAATCACGGATAGTTTGGAAATAACCTTTTTAACAAGTTCTTCCGCGGAGCTCTTATTTTTGAGTAGTTAAAAAAACACGAACCCAACCCACCCCCTTATCTGTTACCTATTTTTTTGCCTAAGCTTACCTAATATTTTTTTTTTCCATATTTTACTGAATCTATAATAATCAAGAAGAATAAAAATAAATACATATATAGCTGTGTACAAGTCTTTGATTACCTATATGTACATATTTATTATTTTGTTCAAGCGTAGGTGGTGTAGTATATTGCACGCCTCATAAGCGAAGCGTTGAGGTGGGTACTACTGTCACTTCGCGCAAAACATCTGATTTTTCAAACTTAAAATGTCTTTATGTATCATACATTGCACTTGTAAGATAATACATACACACACATATTAAGAAAAAACACTATTTTTAACGTTCATGATATTTTTGATGTCATTTTTGTTATTTAAACTAGTTAAAAAACAGTTTAAAAAAGTTCTGTCTTGGACGTCCGTGTGTCTGTATGTGCGGATCCTTTTTCTTGTTAACACGATAGCGACCGAAATACTTTACTAATCGAGTCTTTTTTTTTCTCTTACGCTTGAGTATGCTCAGGAATAGAACCCTTTCATTTTTCAGGGTCTGATTCGATGTGGTTTAATTGTTATTAAATAAACAAAAATAATAATTAATAAATATTTATTAAAAAAAAATATGAGGCGTGCACTTTTGGATTTTCCAAATTATTTAGTTATACATGTATTTTGCGTACTGGTCGCATATAGTTCGGAACGGAGAGGCAAGCATCCGCGTTACAAAGCATACGCGATCATTACGCAAAATTCGTGTATACATATATTGTATTCAAAGACTTAAAAATAGCATTACAATTTACAGGGTGTCCCAAAAAGTAGTGATGAACGGAAGCCGGGAGGTAGAGGACCTAGAGGGCTATCCGAATCACCTCCATGTGTGTTATGCGATTTTTCGTATTTTCAGAGTTATGACGTTTTTTTTCAATTTTTCACCTATCGCCGAGTACGATGATATTTTCACTCATGGTGACGTCAATTATTGCGGAAGATGCTTGATTTCTTTTTGTGTGCTAAGCTGAAAGATAGTATGTACATACAATTCAGTATGGTAACATTTACTATCGTTAGATCTTCGTATGGAATAAAAAATTTAATTAAATGCCAAGAAAGATAAAATGACTTATCACTTACACGGCATGTTTTGGAAATTTTTATTTTTTTCTTTGTATGCCATATTTAATTACCGGGGTGGGGGGAGGGGGACCACAAAACTGGTTGGCAACATCTGTCTATAGGATGTCTGGGATCTATACAATATATATCAGAAGTCAGATTTAGGTCCGCTATTTTTATAAATGAACATCTCCTTGGAGCCTGCTCTAATTTATCGATACGTAACATACTGCTTACAATTTACTTATTTAATTTATTTTGATTGCAACTATTTTACGCACAGATTTTACGGTAAATTATGTGTTATCATTGCCCGCTTAAGGGAGGGGGAGGGGGATAAAACAAAATTAACAATTTAGATGATTTTTTCGAGGTTTCTGTTTGATCAAAAACTTAAAATATTAAAATTGACTTGATAAAAAAAATCACGAACTCTAATTTTCACACTTTTAGGGCGCCGTACACAGAACGCTTCAAGCAGTTGAGATCGTCGGCTTGAAGCCGAGACCACGCGGTGAATTATGGACATTCATTCACTGCCATACACTGACTGCTCGAGCCGTCAACGGCGCGGTTTGTAGCGACAGCACGAGCAGTCAACAACCGACCGATCGAGCAGTCCGTATACGTCGATCAGCTGTTAACTGCTCGAGCCGCCCGTGTACTTCCGCTCTAATACCTATTATGATTTTTTTTTTTCATAAAAATTATATTTAGAGGATTACAATTTACAAGAGCTAACTGAACTTGAGTGACTCGTGCACACATTAACACAATTGACGACAGTTGATGGAGATCACGATTTTAGATTTTAGACAGATTTTAGTCCTCTTGACGGGGTTTTGTTTTATTTCCCATCCATACTAATACATATAATAAATGCGAAAGTAACTCTGTCTGTCTGTCTGTTACTCAATCACGCCATATCTACTGAACCAATTTGCATGAAATTTGGTATAGAGATATTTTAATACCCGAGAAAGGACATAGGCTACTTTTTATCCCGGGAAATAGGATAGGATTTATCCCGGAAATCCCACGGGAACAGGAACTATGCGGGTTTTTCTTTGACTGCGCGGGCGAAGCTGCAGGTGGAAAGCTAGTACTTAATATTTACAAAATTACAAATAATTTATCAGTGCTAAAATAAGTAAAATTTATTCTACAACAAAAACAAACAACGTTTTTGGTTTGGGAATAAGAATTTGCGATTTACACGAAATCTATTGATTGGACAAAAAAAATAAAACAATATTATTTAGTAATGTTGCTTGTAGAATAATTTGCCGAAAAAACAGAATGATGGCATGTATGTAGTTTAGTATGGTTTTTAAGCATCAAAAGATTTTTTTAGATTTTAAGCATCAAAGAATTTTTTGTGATTTTTTCTATCAAGTAAAATAAGTTGTATTGTGTTTTCAACACATTATCTAGCTAGTACTTATATCTCCTGAAGAATATCATATATTTGTCTGAGATTTTATACTGCAGTTAATCATATACTTTAAAGCATTATAACATTTAGCTCTTCTAGTCCCCATAATAAAAATAACTATTTAAAAAAAAACCAACTTCAGAAACGGAAAAGTAAAAAAAAATGTTGTGTGGTTTTATGAAACCACGGTAAAAGTGAAACTGTTCGAACGGTTCCGAACACTGTTTTGCGTAGCGCATGTCGCGTGACGGTCGGCTGCCGAGTAGATACCTACTCAGCAGCTGCGATACGTACGCGACATGCGCTACACAGACCAAAAAGTTTGAGACAATGTAATAAAAGTTTCACTTTAATAAAAGATTTGATATTATTAATTACTACATATTATTTAGATGTGCTATATATAATAAATAGGTTTGATGTCTATTCTGGGTGCAAAACATGTCAAAACAAAGTTCAGATACTTAGATTGATGAGAATTTACTCGATGTCATGTGGACAGAATTACAATTTTACAGATATTTTCAGCCCATATCTATTATCAAAATTAAAAGGAGACAGAGACTTAATCATCATAAAAGTTGATAAAAATGTATTTCAGAGCTTACCCTTTAATTATTTTATCATCAATGAATAATAAATATAAGCAATCTAAATATAATATATAAGTACATAATAATTATTCTTATCTAAATCATATACAATGTATACAAATTCCATGTTTATTGTTCATGTATTATTTGTTACCGACACATAATATATTTATTATGTTGTTATAATTACAGGTGTTGTTTCCTACTATTGCTATAGAGACATCCTTTTTATATATGCAAAACAAGGTCATAAATAATTACCAGGACTATATAGCTCTGCAAGCTCTTGAGCACCACGATGTCGCGGTCCCCATCTAGGTTGAGTACCCACTTCACTTGGTAATTGAGTATTAGCATTCGGGTCGTCTTCGTACATGGAGTGTTCAAGAATATCTCTTTCAGTTTTTACGGGAGCAAGCAATGTTGTAGCCATACTACTTTTCAGATCAGTATAATCAAAATGATCACAACTTAAACCGCTAACACCATCTCTCTTTGAACACGGAGGTATAGGCAATGGTAAAGTCATGACTGTTGTCTTAAAAATACACTCAAGATATCCACAATACACAATAAGAAAATTTTTGCGGATAATACAGGTTGATAACTCCTACTTATCTATTATTTACATCACTCATAATTTGATTGATGGTGTATTTGTCGCTGAATTCGCGACGTTATGACAACGAACTCAATGTCCATTATAAAAAGTAAACCATGTATTATCAGACAAGACACAAAAATGACAATACGATTGACAAATGACAATGTCAAAAATGACAACTAATGTCAATATTGAATATAATTCATGGGAGATATCATGCGTCAAGTGTCCTTCACAGAGAGACTGTGAAACACTCAAGCAACAGAACAGTAAGAACCTAAGGTAAGTTGGTATAGGTAAACCAGAATCTGATGGCAATTAGGGAAATCAAAATTTTGAGTGTGCAATCCTAGGGAAAATGGACTGAACCATCTTGATACTGCTTATTTTTTATTTTGTCCTCAATATCATTAGTCACATTACATAAGTGGACAATACTGTACATAATAATGAGATATCCACTTAATATTATGTAGGTACATACTTACATGTATAATAAACATATTAAGTCCTTTTATACAGGTAATACATATTATTATTTACACATACCTATATTTGTATATTCATAATCAGTATGCCATGTGAAAATATCGATATAATGATAATGTTGATCAAAGCTAGACTGCTTATAATTTTTTATAAAATAAAATAAAACTATGTTTATTTTCGTAACTATTAACAGATACACACATTATAAAATTGACTTGGACAGCTTGGACTTGACGAATAGCCGTATTGGAAACTCGTGTAATAAGTTTTCATAAAATTATATTCCAATCAACAAACAATATTATAGTTACCTACATAAAATAATATTTTTTAATTTAAAGTATCAAAACGGGTAAGTCCAATTTACCAATAAAATACTCAAAATTGAAAACTGTGATGTGTTTTACCCTTCTTCATCGAATGTTTTTCTATACACATTATAAACAACACCTCTTGCTTGTGATCGCAGCGGCTTTTTAGACATTTTCGAAGATTTTTTAGACAAAATCCTAAAAATTATTCATCAACTGCAAAAAAGACAAATAATTTGACAACCAATTTGATAGTTGTCAAATAAGTTGCCACATGAAAATCTTTTATTTCTTAACCCTTATTCAAACGCGAGCCTGTGGAGGAGCTAACAAAAAAGCAATATACGTTCCTGGGTAATTTTGGGTCGTAGATTTCAAAAATACACACAAAAAAGGGGTTAGTGGGGGGGAAGTACCCTTTTTTCGGTGGGAAGTATATATCCCGTCATCTGTTCTCTCTTGTAAAAAGTTTGGAAAGGTGGGAACTATAGCTCCCAGTGTCCACTCCAGACATCAATATTTTAAAACACTAGTTAGTTGCCCTGACTCCACTTGTGAATTTAATGTTATCGTAAAAAATTATAAAGATCAAGTTTTTTAATAAAGGAGGTGAAAGTACTCATCAATGCAAGTTTCTTTTACTGAGGGAAGAATTCGGGAATTGAAAAATGAATGACTTCAACATAAAAATGGCATTTTTCTAAAACAAAATAAAAACAATAGGTAAATACTAATGTATTGAGTTAAGATTTCTAATTTTCTGATCAGGAAATAACGAATAACAATAAATAAGTTGCTTATACCAACTAAAAAAGATTTTTTAGACACACAGATTTTATATATAGAATTTCCGAATGTCGTGTGCAGTAACGAACACTGGGATGATATCTTCCCACATAAAGACTTAATTTCAATCGACTCTACCAAGGTATATACGAAAGATTCTGGGCATATTTTTACGTTTCACGCAACCGTAATATAGTCTAGTTTACATAGCTAGAACTCAAATCTACTTATCTAATTTTTTTTTAGCACTACACCAAAAACTAAAAAATAACGGTCGTTTTCGGCTGCAAAATCACGTCAGCTAACTTTGACGTGTGTTTACCATGACATGTGATAATTCTCTGAAAAGTGTTTCTATGAAAAAAAGTTCTCTAAAATGTTAAGATTGCCTAGATAAATATTACATTGCATTAGGTTTAAGCATATAAAAATAAAACACGATTTACTTCAATCTGAGAGGTGGGAAGTATAGCTCCCAGCGTTTTAATAAGGGTTAAATATAAATATGCCATCAGATTCTGGTAGACCCTTGGTAGACCTATAAGAACATTGTTTTTACTTGGTTTTTACTTTGTGTTTAATGTTCTGTGGTTTTTACCTTAGAGCATTAAACCAACCCGAGTGGCCATTGGCAGGCGTTTCCCTCTCGCTAAAGGAAGGTTTTTACCTTAGAGCATTAAACCAACCGGAGTGGCCATTGGCAGGCGTTCCCGTTGCGTTCCCCTCTCGCCAAAGGTTTTTACTGTTCTGTGACTCAAGCTAATATGAGGACCAGTGACCACATGAGGATGTTAAGGGTACATTCCTTACTCTGTGGTGCAGGGAGATTTCTAGAGAGCGCGCCATGAAAGAAGCCCTGCCGAAGCTCTGTGGACGCCTACAACTTAGGCTACAATTTTAATTATTATTAACTCAAATGCTCTTACATTTGGGGAAACATACACCAACAAAGAAAAAAGCAACAACATACATCAAAAAATAATTATAGAAAACTTAGAAAATATAGCTTTCTGTCTGAGCTGAGAATGGATATTTATTTAATACTAGCGGTCCGCCCCGGCTTCGCCCGTGGTACATATTTACGTTTTCTAAGTTCGTAAGAACCATCCTCGTACTTCAAGGAATATAATAAAAAAAAGAATTATCGAAATCGGTTCAGCCGTTCTTGAGTTATGCGCATACCAACACATTTTACGATTCATTTTTATATTATAGAAGAAGATACTGGATGTAATCGTTAAGTGTGCACAGGCGATTATTCCGTAACTATATTAGTTACAGGTACCAAAAAACTTTAAGTTGATAATAAAAGTACTTTAGCTAATGAGTACAATGTCTTCTTCTTGCTTCTAAATTGACGAAATATAAAATGTATAATTAACGATTTTGAATTAATTCGTTGATAATTTCTGCGCCCGCTAGTTCTAAAACATCAATAAACAAACACAACCTTCGTAATCTGATGTAGTATCTAAAGTACAGTGTGATTATTATTCGTGATTTATTCATGATCAGAAGCTTCTAATTTCTAAATGAGGTCCATTAGAAATTAAAACTAAACTATTGACTAGGTATATTAACAAAGGTGTAATTTGGGTGTAATAAGTGTATATCATTATCAGCTCAGCAAGTTAATAGCTCTACCTTTTGGAAACAAACTACAAGCGCCTAATTAGTATTGGGTTCTTAGGTTGGGTTAATCACATGGGAGTTACAGTTTGTTCACAATTTTTTTTTACATATTGTCATAAATCATAATATTATGTACCTACCTCTAACTAACTAGTACCTATGCACTCAGTTCTTGCGGGTTACACCACGTAGTGATTATATTCTCTTTGGGTTACACGGCTATTGCTAATTAGCAATAAGAGCTACGATTATTAAGAATATAATAATTATATTTTATTTTGTACCAAAAAACAAAACCGCTTTCGTATACTATTCAGAACTTCACAAAATTTCAAATAAAAAAGAAACGTAAAAATCAGTTTAACCAATCCACGTCCTGAGGAAACAAACACAAAAAATCGAATTGAGAATTTCTTCCTATTTTTAGTCGGCTGAAAATGTTAGTTAAGTACTTAACTACTACGAGTTAGCAAGTATGTAGTTCCAAGATTATATTGCAGTACAGACATAATATTATTACATCCACCCTTCATCCACCATATATCCAATTATTCTATTTACCTATCATAACAATAGACAGCATAGATTCATGTTCAAACATTGATTCGAATCAGAGGACTGAGGTTCCACAGCTCCTGTAGAACCTCAGGTAATGATGATAAGTAGACCTTGGCTAATAGCTGGGCAAGTACTCGATAGCAATTTTTATCTATGCAAGCGAACTACCGAATTGGTTCCCAAATCCCATTACGGGCTAAAAATAGATACATATTGGATGTGTATTCTGACAGCAGCGGCGCGGCAGTGCAAAATTGTAGCTTTTAGCCAACTGTGTTTGGTGTATTTGTATTTCAATTATATGGATTTAGATACTATTACATATTAGTTACATCTTGAATGTCATCAATAATAATATAAGATGAAATGGTTATCAGTAAAAATGTTTTAAAATACTAAATTTCAATTATTTACTGGTCTATTATTAGATTTTGTAAATAGCAAGTGCTCGAATTATTACATTAATACGTAAGTAACTACATTGCTAATACATAATATAATCACAAGTAACACGGAGATATCAACATGCGTAATTGAATTGAATGAATACCTATACCTAAAGATGATGTGACTACGAATTTTGCGGTTTTACTCGATTAACTTCATACATATATATCATATATGTAATGGATATAAATAGACTCCACTTTATTTTTCCCTGGGTATTAATACCTACCTAAGAGTAAGAAATAATTCTATCCTAAAGATACCTACCTAAATTTCTAGATGAATAGCTGATTATAATTAAGTACCCACCTATGTAGACTATACTGTTCACTTTACCAGTCTAGGAGAGTAATTCGAAAAAAGGTCACAAATATTTTTACTACACTACATAACTTTTTAATGAAGCTCCCAATCAACTCTTTTTCGATATCTAGGTAATTTTATTTCAACAAGAAATTAGTTTTTAAAAAGTACAAAAAATCAGGGAAAATTCAAACTTTTATAAGTAATAGCTATAAGGTCTTCATCAATGTTGCTATCATTATTTTTTTTTTCCGAAGGAAAGTTAAAACTGTACGTGATATGTGTATTTTTTTTGTTTTTTGGTATCGATGCCAAAAAGTTTTTCGAATTTTTGTCTGTTTGTCTGTATATACCCTCCTCTATACATGTATCTTCAAGCTAGGACCAATAGAAGTGAAGCAATGCGGGTAAACCGCGGGGCATGGCTAATTGGCTAGTACATTATGTTAAGCTTTAGGACCGAAAACGCTTATTGAGCGAACAAATGGCTCACGTGTTATGGTCATGATGATGATGATATTATGTTGTAATGTGTAAAAAATTTTGGAAAATCCAATAGTGCACGCCTCTTAATCTCATTTATTCTTACAAAAAAAAAATAAAGTACCTATAGTCTCAGAACACTTAAATTACCTAGTAAGTAGCTAACGCTAGTATAGTCACCACATTAAGCATCCGCACATACGGAAGTTTAAGAGAGTACTTTTTAAAAATATGTTAAACAACATACTTAGGTACCTAGACGACTTTAAAAATATCGTGAGTGTTAAAAATAGTATTTTTCCACTATGTTTACGTTAATATTTTTTATAGGTGCAATAGGATAAAAAGAGAGATTTGATGTTCAAAAATCACTCATGAAGTTTATTTAATTTTTTTACAGATGCATTATGTTCCCAAGTAGATACAAGCAACCAAAATCGCTTGAAAGTCTGGCCCTGATTCGGTTGGGAAACTGGATAGCTCAGCAGGCAGAAGCACAAATGACACCAACAACATTACTCGCCCAACAAAATCCAAATCAAGCCCACATCGCCCTAGCACGTAGAGTTGATAGCATCAGACAATATTTAGACTTCCACGTACCTTGGATGCTTCATGACCTTTTTGCAAATGAAGCTATCAAGTCACTCTCAGAATTATTAGAGAAAACAAAAAATTCTATGGGTTTTAGGGGCTCTATGAGTAAATTTGTTAGTCAAATGAACGTAATTGTTAAAATGACAGAAGCATTGTTCACAAAAAATTTCACTTATGTTTCTATAGATGCGATCCCAAAAATGATGCGATCAGTTTTCTATTCAAAACTATTTATGCTTACTGGATTAGAATATTTGAATTTAGGTTCACTTTCTGGGGGGTGGAAAACAGCCGACATGGAGGAGTCTATTATAAAATCACTAAAGGAACTACATTCGCTCAAGTATCTTTTCATAAATTACGACTGTACAGACAAAATTTTAAAATGCATTGTTGAAAATTGTAAAAATTTATTAAAATTAGATGTTTCGTGTTCTAAATGTATAACGAATGAGAGTATTAGTATACTATGCAAATTAAAAAGATTAAAGAGTATACAATTGTATCACACTTTTGTTACATGGGAAGGTTTCGTTAATCTTCTTATAAATTGCAAAAGCTTAGAGGACATAGGTAGATGCGACGAGATTGGAAGAGTATTGGAATTCATTCATTTAAATTGTCCAGAAGCACTACCCTTAAGACTTAAAATATTCGTAAGTCGATATGCTAATAGCAAGCATTTAGAACTAGCAGTAGAATCATGTCCAGAAATTCGTAACATGACAGTATTTCACAATACTTTACAAAGTGACTTGATTGTACTCATAGGATTAAAAAGTTTGTGTGAATTAAAATTGTTATCGTGTGACTTTTACGCTGATCAAATAAAGCAAGTGCTGCAAGTAAAGGGTTGTAATCTATCATATCTACATCTTGAGCACGTTGATCAAATTGACTTAAATGCCCTAATGTACATAAGTCAAATGTGTCCCCTTTTGCAAGTACTAACGTTTTATAATTGTTCGCTTATACAGCATACCTCATTGTACACAAAAAAATTAGAAATTTTACCATTTAGAAACTTGAAAAAATTAACATGCGTCTCCGCGTTTACAGACGAACAGTTAACATTTTTGTTATCAAATTGTCTCAATATAGAATTTATCCAAATTGGCACTGCTATTCAATTAACAGATGAATTTGTGGTTAAAATATTAGAAAAAAATCCACTTATTTATCTGAGAGAACTGCGCATCATGCAGTCCGACTTTTTAACCATTGCTTCTATTGAAAGAATTATACAAAGTTGTATGAGCTTGGAAATTTTGGTTGAATTGGAAAGTTGGTCCATGTTATCAGATAGTGACCGTGATTATATTAATAATTATATTAAAATAAGCAATTTCAATATTGATACATCTCCTATAAGAAGATATGACAGCTAGAGATTTTGGAACGAAGTTCCATAGCGCGCGTTGCGAAAGGGGACTAGACCATCGAGATATATTACTAGAGGGGTTATTCCAAACAAAAACATTGCGCGCGGCCGATGTGGTGGGGTACGTGTGGAACGAGCGAGGCGTGGCTTCAAGTTCAAAGATTAAGCAATGCGTGCAGATGCGACACATTGTGCAATCTGTTTACTCGGTACTATCTGGTGGTACTGATACTAGGGAATTAATAAAACGAGGATTTTATATTAAACTATGTATTTTAATTTCCTTTAAATAATATCAATTTATTAAGCTTTTGTCGTTTTGTGTAGTAATCAATAGTTTTATCAGTTTTTGCTTCATGATGTAATTTAAATGGATACGATGATTCAATGTTGATGGCGTTTACGTATAAGAAACTCACATTTTGAAAAATCTCACGCGAGATTCGAGGATGGGGGAGGGGTTGAATAAATTCTCACGACATCTCACCAGGGGGGGAGGGAGGTGCAGAAAATTTAAAAAAACACCTCACGTAATTTATGGACGCCCCCTTACTCGATCACAATTTTTGTAACTTTACTATAAACGGAACTACATTTAAAAATATACTTTATTTATTGAGTTATAAGGTTGCTTCCATTCTGTTTATTTACATTCTCAAAAACATCAATCGCTGCAGAGGTGGCTTGCGACAAAGGCGGCTTGTGTCAAAGGCCTCGGCGATATCATTTAAGAACATAATATTATGTACTTTAGGCAAACTGGTTATAAGATCTATTTTACTTTCTTATTAGTCCATTTGACAAGGATATTGGGTAAGATACCTATTGGAATAATTTTATTATTATGTATGTACTTATTAAATCCGCGAATAAAAAAAAATTTTTAGTCGTGAATATAGAAATTGGGTCGCATTTTTTTAATCCGCGAATAGTGAAAACACGAATAAAGGAAGCGCGATTAAGGAACTTTTACTGTATTAGTTTCTGTGAATGTTGTGTTTATTGCACGCCTCATAAGCGAAGCGTTGAGGTGGGTACTACTGTCGCTTCGCGCAAAACATCTGATTTTTCAAACTTAAAATGTCTTTATGTATCATACATTGCACTTGTAAGATAATACATACACACACATATTAAGAAAAAAACACTATTTTTAACGTTCATGATATTTTTGATGTAATTTTTGTTATTTAAACTAGTTAAAAAACAGTTTAAAAAAGTTCTGTCTTGGACGTCCGTGTGTCTGTATGTGCGGATCCTTTTTCTTGTTAACACGATAGCGACCGAAATACTTTACTAATCGAGTCTTTTTTTTTCTCTTACGCTTGAGTATGCTCAGGAATAGAACCCTTTCATTTTTCAGGGTCTGATTCGATGTGGTTTAATTGTTATTAAATAAACAAAAATAATAATTAATAAATATTTATTAAAAAAAAATTATGAGGCGTGCACTTTTGGATTTTCCAAATTATTTGTAATTGTTGTGCATAATAATTTATAAATCCTATTGGAACAACTATTGATTAAGCTTTTTTTAATAAATAAAAATAGGTAAATAAATAAATATTACTTAATATAACCTACCGTTTTACTTTGCGTAGTCGGGTAAAAGTATAAATATTTAGGTACTACACCACGGTAATCTTTCCTAGTAGATATTGTATATACATAGTTAAAAAAATCCAGTTACATTTTTTTAACAGACTCATCGATAGTGTCACGTCTGTGCTGTTAGTCTATGAAAAATGGCGCGAAACGCAGAACGCGTGGTGATTTTTCGCAAAATGATAACAATATTAGTAAAATGCATGACTTACTCATAATAAGGAAACTTACTGGTGAAAAGTCACTCCTCGGGCTTTGTTTGTATTATGGGAACTGTTAAAACAATATCTAAGCAAACACGAAGGCATTTTGAACAGAGCAATAACACGTGTTGACGCGGCAAGCGGGGGGCACAGTCCGACACAGACTAAAGAGACTTGTGATTCTTACCTCTAGCTCGTGTTAAAGAGAGTGTAGTAGCGATCGCCTCTCTAGTACGTAGTACATTCTATCTCGATGGACTAGACGGAATTAAGACCAAAAGTTGTAACAACACTTTTTGCTATAGTTGTAAGCCGTTCGGCGTACTAGTGTTTCTACTTTCTTTGACTTTGTATCTCTCTCCCTCATAGAACATCGTACAGTTGTGGTACAACTTGATTCAAACTTAATGGCGGTTCGGAAGTTAGCTGCGAATGCACGAGCGCGCAGGTATCCGACCAGTTCCGGTAATATGTATCTAAAATTGTTTTCTGCGCATCAGATCGTTCGATGTTCCGAGCCGCCATTAAGTTTGAATTGTACTGTACCATCTGGTTGTCCCTCGACAACCATCTCAAGATTGTTTGTAAATTTTTAATACCTACTTTAAAAAACTAATTAATAGTAAGTACCTACAACTTTTAATTTATAATTTGATTTACAACCTAACGTTTTAAAATATTGTTATAAGAATAAACAAATTCTAGGGCAGCATTTTCAAAATATTGTTATCTCAATATCAATAATTTATAAAATATTAAATGATAAGGTTGGGCACAAACGTTAGGTTTACTGATAAGGAATTCTGATTCTGATACAAAAATGCTCTGCTGACAGATAAAATATTTCACAAGCATACATTACTTTTATTTTTTCTCAAAAACTGAATGTTTGCAGCTGAGCTTTGAGTTGAAAACCCATTATGGCTGCACATAGAAGTGCTGCGTAATTATAATTATGAAGAATTTACTGGGCCTTTAAATATAGTAATAAAATTTATATATTTTTTGTAATAAAATATTTTACAAGAAAAATATGGTTACTATAGAATATAGATATGTACACATAATATTTTATTTGTAAATGTTTGTCAATAAATATTATAACAAATCATTTTCATGTTTATTTTCACTAACATGTTCTTTCACAGGAATTAAGGCAAACATGTAAACAGGATATATTCCATTAGGAAAATTTGTTTGTTTGCATTGTTTAACTCTCTTTAATTTTGCTTGTTTAAATATTTTAGTATATTGCTTGAGACATCTTGTTACAGATGAATCAGCATCATCAGCCTCAGTTTTCCCTGAAGATGTAATATTTTCTTTAACAACAATAACACCGTTTTCTGCAAGTGTATTTCTGAAAACAAAAATAAAAGAGAACATATTAAATATCACTTGATGTTTAGTTAATTATAAAACTAATTTGTTTTAATTAGAAAATGTGCTTTTCTTTAAAAATTGTTTGTTATTGATGTTCTCAAGAAGAAAACAGTTTGAAAGTAATCCAGAACTATTTGGCAAACAAATCTGAACTATAGGAAATACTCTATAATAAGATACATTTGATAGTCTGCCCTTCAATGTCTGCCCAATAAAACTTTTGTTGAGTACCTTGGGTTCATTGTATGTACATAGGTACTTTCAAATCAGAATACTGAATAAATAAAATATGTACCTGCAAGTAATTAAGTACGAAACTAAGTCTTCATCTTTTAAATAACCTAAGACCCATTGATTCCAAATAACGTCATACTTTATTTCAGGTTGAAAATCTTGCAAGCTCGTGTGATATAATTTTCCAACATTTGAACTATTCTCTCCTACATAGTTCAATATTTCATTGAGGAATTTTTGATCAGGCTCTATAACATCTACTTTATTGAAATGAGGTAGTAACAAATGTTTCGTTATTCTTCCGATACCAGCACCACAATCAAGAGCTACTTCCCTTCCTGGACTGTTTTCCAACGAAAATAAAGACTGTAAAAACTGAGTTGAGCCTACAATATCAATATCTGATATGAACCCAAAACCTCCTAGTACACCGTCAACTGTAGCTGGAATTTCTGACCAATATTCCAAAGCTTTTTCATAATTAATCCGCTTAGACATTATGAATGTCTCATTGAGCAATTCTATGTATTGCAAAGAGTATAATAATATACAGGGTAATGTATTGATAATATATGGATTGTCAATTCAAATTACAATATCGGTATCACATTTCTTTTAAACTAAAAGTTCACAAAGCGTTTCACAAATAATTATGAATACCATGAATACCTATTAACTATTTATTTTGAACAAGAAATAATTTTGTATTGTCGACCAATACATAATTTAAAAAATAGACAATTAGACAAACTGACAAAGTAAACTGACGTTTACTCATTACTGTGTTGTCAGTCTTTGATGAAATCCTGTGAAATCAAATTATTTCCAAATTGCTCCTATATTTCCAATATATATTACTATACTCTATGGATGAAATAAAAATAGCGTTGTCCCAAATTTATTTATTTATTTTATTTATAAATACTTTATTGCACTTAAAGATAACAAAACAAGAAATACAAACACTTAAATATAACTTACACTAAGTACAATTGGCGGTCTTATCGCTTAGAGCGATTTCTTCCAGACAACCTTTGGTACAATAGAGGAATAAATACCAAAATACATAAATGGGTAGTGCAATAATAACTATGATAAAGGATACACATACATATTATATATATTGTGATATAAACTAAATAAGCAAATTTAATGATTGAAAATCGGGAATGAATGAAATTGCATCGGTCGTCAAGTGAATATTTAGTGTGTAACAATATAAAATCAAATAAACACAACAATGACAACAAACACAACGTAATTAGTAAGAGCTAGCGCGCACGAGAAAATTTGTCTCCGCAACTATTTTGTCTCTCCATACAAATTGATGGGAGAGACAAAATAGTTGCGGAGACAAAGTTGCTCGTGCGCGCTTGCTCTTAACGAAAAAATTACAAAAACAATAACGTAAACAGCGTAACAATAAAATTTGAAATGAGATGAGAAATAATCTTTATTATATTAAAATTTTACACAACTGCACATAAACGATCATATAATAATGATGAAAATGTTACAAATGACCTGTGTAGTAGTTTTTATGAATAGTGTGACCCTTGGGTACCCTTGGGTTACCCTCCCCGCACCAAAATCGGCAGAAAGTTTAGTTAGAACATATGCCAGCGTACTCCATCCATTACTTAATGATCTAAGGTTGAAAAGTAGGTTTTTAATAAATAAGCACTCTCAGAACAATTGATTTATTTAATAAATGAAATGATACCAATTTAAATTTCGCGCTGTTTATGTATGATGTGCTAATGCCAATGCTCTAAGGCGCATGCGCAGGTTTTAATTATTTTATAATTTTAATAAAATAAATAATTTAACAATTTCAATGATGGACCTATACGGACCTAACGGTAAAGAATACGATTTTGATAAAATTCGCCAATTTTGCTATGGATGAGGTGCTAAAGTGTAATTTTTTTATACCCAAAATTAAAAAAAATTATTTATAAAAAAATGAAAGGGGACCTAACGAAAAAATTGTGGGACCATAAAGGACCTAACGGAGACCTATCGATTAAGGTCATTTTTGACCCAAAATTCTATGGATGGGGTGCTAAAGTGTATTTTTTTTATACCCAAAATTTAAAAAATTAGTTAAAAAAAACTAAAGGGGACCTAACGAAAAAATTGTGGGACCTTAAAGGACCTAACGGAGGCCTAATGCCTATCGATCAAGGCCATTTTCGACCCAAAATTCCATTGATTGCGGGCTAAGTTTGCATTGGTAGGTTCTATAACAATGTTCTCTTTTACTACAATGTCAAAAAGTTAAGTTATCCAAAACTAGAGAAATCTGAAAAAATAACATGACATTTGTCATTGTCAAAAACTTGGTTCCATATTTCTTTTATGTCAAAACATTGTAGCTAAAGGTGTTCCAAAATGGTTGGTTTAAACTTTTTAATAAATCTTATTATATTTTATGAATCATAGTATACCATATTTTGCAGTGCCAACGATATTAATATTTTTATATTAAGATTTGAAGTAGTATACATATTTTACCGGCTCTATGCATTAAACCTCTTAAAACTTTACCATACGATTTTCATATAAAAGCTATACCTTGTCTCTTTGTGCGATGTTTGAATTTTATTACATTTATGTGTTTATTACTTTATATCTAAATAAGTTCATAAATTGTATATCTAATATTAAATTGCTCTAAGTTCAACTATATTTTAAGAGTTCAGGCATCAACATAACCGCATTTCGGCTAACTCGATGTGTAATTAGTTATAATTTTAATTTATATGTTATTTTAGGGGAAAGTGAAGTGTTCCGAGTTGCGTACCAAGGACAAGAAAGAACTCTTCAAACAACTAGAAGAGTTGAAAACAGAGTTGACCAATCTTCGAGTTGCTAAAGTAACTGGTGGAGTTGCTTCCAAATTGTCCAAAATGTAAGTAATCAAAAGTAATTAAATATGAATACCTAAGTGTGGCTCGTGGTATTGATGGTCATTGATTGTAATTCATTATACTTACTAATATTAAGTTTGTATTTTTGTATGTTTTTAGCTTATATTATGTAGGGTTATTTCTGGAAGTATATATTTTTCAAAATACTACTACTAAGGGCGTAGGGATGTGAAGACCCCATCGCCCGCAGATATTCCACCCGTGCAATCAGTCAACCCGCAGGACACCTTGTGGCGGGGTGTCGGGGAGTAGCGACCCCGCGGGAACCGAGTGCTCCTGGGGGAGGCCCCTGTCTTCATCTCTGGCTTGCCTTCACCGGCCGGTCGGAGTGAAGCCTGACGAGGACAGGACCCCCACCTCTGGCTTGCCTTAACCGGCCGGCCAGAGTGGAGTCGCTAGAGCTTTTAGCTTGAAGGGTGGATGCAAATCGTAAGTGGCGAGTGGGCACGTGATGCTGGACCCTCAGGGAGCGCGTGATCGTCGTTTAAAGTCCAGGGATGCCTCTCCACCCTTAGCTGCTCACAATATGTTGCCCCCTTGTCGCACTATTGCAGCGACTTATTTATATTATGCCCATACAGTGAGAGGGCGAGTCACCACCTGCCAACATATTTTTACTTTATTTTAGTAGATAGATAGGTGCCATAATTTCCCATAGTCCCCAATACCAGTCCATTTAGCATCCCAATCCATAGCCCAGTTATTAAATTTCCATACCCTGCAATAGTCCTACATCGGCCGCGGACTGCCTAGGGCTGTATCTCTATCGTGCAGTCATGGGCAGGCTGCGGCTGGTGTCCCACAACACATTAAAATTCTCGAAAGGGCCTCTGCGTGTTGGATCCGTGTCCCCACGTAAGCCTTCCAAAGATCCGGGTACCGTCCTTCTGGTGGTACCCGAGTATTATGAAAATGAGAAAGAGAGACATATTACTAATATATTTTTTAAAACACTGAAGAAGTTGTGGAATTTTTAGTGAAGAAAATAATGTAAGGACTTCACACTAAATCAACTGAATTGAGTTTGATAATACTTTGCCATGATGTAGCTTATGTAGATACTACTAAACTAAAGAAATTCTTGCCTTTGTCTTTTGCTTATCATAATCCCTAACCACCACCATCGGACCTCATTTAGTCAAAATAATTTGAGACCTGAGAAAGTATATAGAATAGTTGTTATCCTAAATATCCCACGGGAATGGTAACAATGCGAGTTATCTAATGTCTATGTCCATGAAAAACTAGTTTTCTATAACTGTCTTTTACTTTAATATCCACTATATTAACTAAAGAACATTAAAAATTGTTACTATTAATAATTAGAAATATCAACTAACTTAGTGAGAAAGTATAATTAAATTCATGATTTTATAAATTTTTGCAAAAATGTATTATCTGCTTATTACCAGAAAATATAATGCAATAAATATTATATTATTTTCCAGACGGGTGGTACGCAAGGCGATTGCACGTGTTTACATTGTATATCACCAAAAGATGAAGGTTAACCTACGTAACCATTACAAAAACAAGAAGTACAAGCCTCTAGATTTAAGGCCCAAGAAGACACGTGCTATGCGCAAGGCTTTAACCAAACATGAAGCAAAACTAAAGACAAGGAAAGAAATCAGAAAGAAGTCCCTGTTTCCACCTAGAGTGTATGCTGTAAAAGCTTAAATAAATTATTTTAAGCAACTCTCTAATTCTTTATTTATCTGCTCCTATTTCCACTCAATGCACAATGCAGGCTTAGCAAATAATAATTGTTAAGATCTCATCCTATTTTTCAAGATTTTAAATAAAATCTCCTCTACACACAATTAGAAATTGAATTTCGTGTTTAAGTGAAAGTAAACATAAATATTAACATAAAAGGGCATAAAAATTGTAAGAAAAGATTCCACTAATACTTATTATAAACAAGCTGTGCTCCGAGAGTTGTAATTTTTTCTTGGTATTAGCGCGTTCAACCAACCTAACAAACTCTTCAGTTTATTTATAGTCCGGGATCCATCGCCCATTTTTGCAAGTGATTACTATCAAGCTAATTTTTCGTGAGTAGCTTTATTTTGATGAGATGCCCAATAATTTCATGTACGAAACTCTCGATTGTGGTAGCTACCAGAGGAAACAAGGATAAAATATTTTGATTTGATGGTTCTCAAATATTAATTACTAACTGAATGTTTTTTTTTTTGTTCAATCTCAAGATAATTATCTAAATTATTCGAAAAAATATTTGTCCTACAAAATCTATGGTTTGATCAAAGAGTCCCCCTTTCCAATGTGTATCGATAACGAAGTCATCATAAATGATTACTAACCAGCAGATTTTTTTATTTTCACTTATTTAATACTTATATAATTCAACGGACATATTGTCCTACAAATTGCGTAATAAATATTTGAGAACCGTCAAATCAAAAAATTTTATCCTTGTTACCTCTGTAAGCTACCACAATCGAGAGTTTCGTACATGAAATTATTGGGCATCTCATCAAAATAAAGCTACTCACGAAAAATTAGCTTGATAGTAATCACTTGCAAAAATGGGCGATGGATCCCGGACTATTAGTATCTAAGATGAGAAAGTTTGTAAGAATTGTAACAAATAATTTTAAGGCTTTACACGCGCAAGTTTAATCGTAGTTCTGAAAAAATGTTGCACATAAATTTACAAACGCACGCATTTCCGATGTTTTGATCAGGGTTTGTAAACTCGCGATTTTTTTATGTCCCATAAGTGTCCCTTATTAAAATAGTATGGTAGCGCACCGCATTCACCGTTTTGTAAACAAGTAAAATATCGTTACCCTATGGTGTATTGATATTTTTAATTTGACCGCCTCCTTGGTACAATGGATGACGCGTGAGCGTAGCACCGAGAGGTCCTGGGTTCGATTCCCGATGGAGACGAAGAAAAAAAATGGCTCGGTCTGGTAGGACACAGAAAGCTGATCACCTACTTGTCCCTAAAGAAAATCGATCAGTGAAACGGATGTGCATCTGTCCCTTACCCCACTACACATGGGTCTTCACCTATAAGGGGTATTGAAACATGCAACACACGTCATGTGTTTCACTGATCAGTTTTCTTTACGGAAAGATGGTTATCAGTTATCTGTACCTATCGTGTCAGTCCGAGACATTTTTTGTTAGTCTCTTCCGGGAACCGAACCCAGGGCTTTCGGTTCACGTGTTGTCGACTATAGCAAGGACGCGATCGATGCCTGAAGAGAGATGAAGAGAAGGTATCTATGTCCCAAGGTAGATTAATAATGAATGAGTATAATTCCCACCCTAGTACAGATCGAAAAATTATGATTAGGGAAGGATTAGGGTTTAGTGTAGGCACGTGTAGGAGAAAAAAAAACAATCATAAGGTTTTACCATAATTAAAAAAAAAATATAATGTAGACTTATGAGATATCACACTCAAAACCACAAAAACAGTCATTCTGTTGGCAGTAGGTGGCAAAATGTAATAATTATATTATCCCCTTTTATTACTTTACAGTTTACTCTTTGTATATTATTATGTACCTACTGCATTATAGCACAAATTATATAATACGTCATAGTTCAAAATCATACAGTGGGTGAATGTACTTCGTATACGGCCATAGCAGGCAATATGGAAGCGGTGATCACGGTCGCCACCAACTCGTCTATCGTTCGTTCGTATTACACCGGCTCGAACACTGACGCGACGCGTCTGTGTATACCACGGTGTATACTGTAAATATTTAACAGAGTAGCTTTGCTCTGCGATTTTAACCGAATTGCTCCGCTCCTATTGGGCTTTGCATGATGAGAACGAAGATATCTTCGATCTCGATCTCTCGATTTTGATACCTGGCAGCTTCCTGGCGTCATTCAAAGATACAGTACGATTCAAACTTAATGGCGGCTCCGAGCATTGTACGATCAAACAATTTTAGGTATTAGCGGGACGTAAGGGACGCTGTGCGCACCCGCACTCGCACCCGCACGGTGCACCTAACATCCGAACCGCCGCGGCCGCGCCAATAAGTTTGAATCGAACTGTACCTATTGGATACTTGTAAATAAATTCCTTGAGATTGATGACTACATTTCTTTTTTGATAACCCTTGAACCCTTACACTTGACTGACAAATTATAATAATAAATTACTTACTCTACAGATGCCGTGACCAGTGACACCTTCTGCAAAGATGTTTCCCAAACTGTATGAATTTTAAATTGTGATAGAACACTTTGTTAAACAATTTTATTATTTTAATAATTTCATATGGCTTATGACAAATTTGTATCCTTAATATACTAACTATAATTTGGAAAATCCAAAAGTGCACGCCTCATAATTTTTTTTAAATAAATATTTATTAATTATTATTTTTGTTTATTTAATAACAATTAAACCACAACGAATCAGACCCTGAAAAATGAAAGGGTTCTATTCCTGAGCATACTCAAGCGTAAGAGAAAAAAAAAGACTCGATTAGTAAAGTATTTCGGTCGCTATCGTGTTAACAAGAAAAAGGATCCGCACATACAGACACACGGACGTCCAAGACAGAACTTTTTTAAACTGTTTTTTAACTAGTTTAAATAACAAAAATGACATCAAAAATATCATGAACGTTAAAAATAGTGTTTTTTCTTAATATGTGTGTGTATGTATTATCTTACAAGTGCAATGTATGATACATAAAGACATTTTAAGTTTGAAAAATCAGATGTTTTGCGCGAAGTGACAGTAGTACCCACCTCAACGCTTCGCTTATGAGGCGTGCAATATAATCTAATCAAAGTTCATCATGTTTATTTTTTTTACGACTTGGAAAGGACCAAAATTCTGATGGTAATCCTTTAGAATCTCTTTCCCTCTTTACGAATGCTGTAAATGAAGAAACACAGTTTCCAATAAAATAATTAGCTTGTCCTAAGATACACAAATCCATATGTGGATCATTTGGTGTAAATCTCAACGTTGTAATATGAAAATCTTTCAGGGCATCATTGAAATCTTCTATCATGTGATTTGAATCAGATGCAACAAAGATATACTTAATATCATTTAGTTTTTTCAGTGCACGCTTCACTTGCCTGTAACAATTAATTTTTTTAAATGATACTACTTTTCCTCATGAATGACAATATAGTTGAAGTATGAATAAATATGCCAATAGGCATAATCAAATAATTATTATAATATTCTTTATTCTTTATATTTTGAAAATAAATATTTAAAAATATTAAATGATGCAAAGCTATGACATTATTAAAATTCATAATAATTATGTTATGGCTACTTACTTAATAATTTCTTTCTTTTTGGGAAGACACATAGATGCTGTGAGCATCCCTCTTTCATTGTTATAACCAATGCATTGTGGAGCAGAAAATAATTTAGGGCTATTCTTTACATGTTCACAAGCTTTTACCCAATCTTGGCCGTTTCTTAAATGAATACCTAAGAAACCACCACCACCCATATTTTTCTTTATAAATGCTTTAGCTCTATGAATCATATTAGAGTTCCATTTAACATACATTTGTAAATGAACATTTTC
The DNA here is from genome assembly GCF_061535395.1 of Colias eurytheme. NCBI lineage: Eukaryota > Metazoa > Arthropoda > Insecta > Lepidoptera > Pieridae > Colias > Colias eurytheme. The sequence goes on along the minus strand of NC_142981.1, from coordinate 7,413,661 downwards.
TGCTTGCACAGGAAAACTGGCAGGGGCTCCTGTAAAGTAAAACAGTATAGATGTCAAATTGCCTTCAGTAATTTCAATATTTTTCTCTAAATAAATATTCTTTTAAATAATCTGTAATTGAATATTTATTACTTTAATGTAAAAAAATATACCTGTGAAGGCAAGCACGGGCCAGTCTTGAGGATTGTACTTGTTTGCCCATTTCTCCATCATAATTTTGTTATGGGCATCATAATTCAAAGGTCCATAAAATTCCGACCCAACAAAATCTATATTAAAAGTATCCCAAAATGGCCCAAATGGATTTCCAGATTTTGCATTGCAACTTTTTTCTAAATCACCAATTCTTTGGGTGTAGCAAAATGCAATTCTTTTATTTGGTGGCCAAATATCAACAGCAAAATCATGCATAAATTTTTCCATACTAATTACTTTGTGATAAGATTGTAATGATTCAATATCAAAATATGTATCAAAAGGGATTTGTAAAGACTTAATTTCTCCATATCTGTATTCAACCCATGGGGGTAAAATTAAAGTTCTATTTAAACCTTTACTAAATTGTAATGCACCCAAAAAGTGATCTGCTTGATTTCCAAAACGACCTGAAACAAGAAAAAATATTTTTTTAATAAGACACAGTTAATTATATTCAAAATATTTAATTATTCAATGGGTTCATGAAAACTTACCCATACATGGGCAATAAGCAACATATCCATTTTTATCAAAGCAAAAACTTGTAATGATTAGCTGAGTACTTATTATTAAATTACAGATTAATTTGTTATAACTCATAATATTAATATTTCTGATTTTTATAATTAAAAAAAATATTCAATAATTATTGTATCAAGGCAGGTGAGAATGGTTAACCAGTGTATGAAAAGTACAGATGAATAAATTATCTCTCTGTCCAAATTTGTAATTTTATAGAAGCATGGAATATTCAATTTTAACTGGGAAACCGGTTAAATAATAACAGTGCTATCTTAGGCTGGAGTTATAAAATAAAACACATTAAAATATTTAGAAGGAATCTTATGTTTGAAGAAACTTTGAACAATATACGTTTTATTTATAAAAAAGCTAAAATATCTCCGAAACGAAAATAAACACAGTATTGTACTTGTGGTTGTGTAAACAGAAACGGATAGAATTATGACAAATGACAATGATGAATGACAGTGACTAGACAGATTAACTATGACTAGTAAAGACTAGTAGACCACAGATATATTTTTATTTACCCCACAATTTTTTATGTGTTTTGTGTTTTTATGTCACTGACGTAGCTTGTCTATTAATAGAGAGATCAGTGTTTTACGTGCATCAATCACGTAAAAAAATCCTATTTTTCCATTAATTATGCCCGTCTGTTCCAAAGACGTTATAATACGACTAACTAGTCTGTGCATATGCATAATGGCGTAAAACACGGTCCAAGTGAGACAGTTCTTGTTTCCAACAATGTTGGAAATAAGAACTCTAATTATTATCTCTTTATATACAGGCTGTCCTAAAAAGTATTGATGAACAGAAGCTGGGAGGAAGAGGACCTAGAGGGCTATCCAAATTCCAAATCACCCCCATGTATGTTATGCGATTTTTCGTATTTTCGGAGTTACGTTTTTTTCAATTTTTCACCTATCGCCGAGTACGATGATATTTTCACTCATTGGTGACGTCAATTATTGCGCTAGATGCTTGATGTTTTTGTTTGCTAAGCTGATAGATAGTCCAATTCAGTATGGTAACATTTACTATCGTTAGATCTTTGAATTGAATAAAAAAAAGAATTAAATGCCAAGAAAGATAAAATAGTTTGGAAAATCCAAAAGTGCACGCCTCATAATTTTTTTTTAATAATTATTTTTGTTTATTTAATAACAATTAAACCACATCGAACAGACCCTGAAAAATGAAAGGGTTCTATTCCTGAGCATACTCAAGCGTAAGAGAAAAAAAAAGACTCGATTAGTAAAGTCGAGATTTCGGTCGCTATCGTGTTAACAAGAAAATCCTCCGCACATACAGACACACGGACGTCCAAGACAGAACTTTTTTAAACTGTTTTTTAACTAGTTTAATAACAAAAATGACATCAAAAATATCATGAACGTTAAAAATAGTGTTTTTTCTTAATATGTGTGTGTATGTATAATGTATTATCTTACAATTAGTGCAATGTATGATACATAAAGACATTTTAAGTTTGAAAAATCAGATATTTTGCGCGAAGTGACAGTAGTACCCACCTCAACGCTTCGCTTATGAGGCGTGCAATTACCCAGTATGTTCACCACTTCAAGGGGCCGTAAATAAATAAAATCACATAAAAAAGTTTTCCGTTTGGCATTTAAAAACTTGCTCTGTCTATTATGTAGCTACCCTGAAAATTCCATTTTATTATTCGGAAGGCTTCAATCGAAAAATTGAAATCTAAATGTGGTAAGTGCAAAAAAATGTTGAGTGGTTTTATGAAACCACGGTAAAAGTGAAACTTTATCGTACGGTTCCGAACACTGCTTTATACCTACTCGGCAGCCGACCGTCACACGACATGCGCTACACAGACCAAAAAGTTTGAGACGATGTAATAAAAGTTTCACTTTAAAATTGAATTAACATAATGATTAATAAAAACAAATTAAAACCAATAAGAAGATGTTTAATTACCAGAAATTTTTAAAATGACCCCGCTGTTGCTCAGTGCAAGTGCGACATCACCGTAAAAAGTTGTCTTTTTAAATGTCTGAATGCCCTTTTATCATTTTTAATGGTTTCTTCTGCTACTATGAATTTCCGGGTTATTTCGTCCAAATTGTGGCAGTCTCTCAAGTAGCCGAGGTCTTTTTAGTATCCCCATTGAAACAAATCAATGGTTTGGTTTTATATTTAAATCATAGAAATCTTATCACTAAAATCTCAGTTCAAAAGTATTTACAGTACTGATCATTCCACAACATTATTACAATTATTACAAAAAATTAAAAATAAAACAATCAGAATAAGGGATTATGCTTTATATTTATGACATTGTAATTTGTAGATACATCGGAACTTTCATTATGCTCTTATTCATTTTCAATTTCCCTACTGCTATCACACAGTGCTATCACCTGTGTAAATAATCATTTCATAGAAAAATTCACCTTTAAAAACAAAACAAAGAAGACTATGTATAGGCCGATTAAGGAAAGCTGGCATCTTCACAGTACTCACACATATGCAATTTTACTATACAGTATGTTCAAAAATAAATGCGACTCTAGTTTAATTATTGTAGACTTGAATTGTAAAATGAGTGCGTTGTAGATAAATATAATTATGAAAGTTCTCATAATTTATATGTAAAATTAAATTTAAAAGTAACTCAATCGATGAACTTAATTATTTATTCTCATAATCAATTGTAATATAGTATTGATAATCATTCAATTATCAAATAAGAATTAAATATCATGTCATATTCAAAATAACGATATAAACAATACAAATAACACGTGCGCTCACTCACAAGAAACAATACAAGCGAAACCCTAGCACGTAAGGCTACATTACAATAAAAGCTGTATTGTTCAGCTATGTATGAAAATTTTAACTTACGGCGTTTACATTTTGTTTACAAAACTTATTAAAATGATTACATAATTAATAAACCTAGGTAAAGTAAAAAAATATTCTTACCCGCGTGCCGCGAAGTATCTCGTCGAATATAGTTGGTAGTAGATATACCTAACGTCTTTGTTTAAATTACATCACCCAGTATTTATAAACAATTACAACATAAAAAAATTGTTGTCCCCTTCACCCTCATAAGCTAGTCTGCGAGCGAGAGAGACAGACAGACTTTTCATGATGCGTATGCACTATGACCTCACGCCGCGCGCGTCTGCACAGACACTACACATGTGCAATGTTTAAATGTGTTGACGTTCCAGCTCTTCTTAATCGGCCAATAATAGCAGCTCTATATAATTCAACACAGAGAGAACACGTGCAGTCACCACCAAGAAGCTTATATCTAATACACTGGAGATTTCAGTATGAACATTAACTTGTAACAAGAAAATATGACGTTGAATGACGCCTGTATGTTTTTTATCCCTTTCACACCTAACTTGGCAAGTTGGTGTGAATTGATGCGTGCAATCGATGCCATTGATCGAAATGTTTTGTTTATATATGATCGTTAGTAATATTATTAATTGTTGGAAAAAAAATTAAAGCTTTCGTTTCATTGATATAAAGTATGGATGAAGGTACAAACATTGACTTTTTTTAATTTAAAATGTGAATACAATTTCATTTTAGAATTCGAATCTACAAACAAATTTGTTTACAGGAATATACTTGCATTTTATTATATTTATATACTTGGTGCATTTGAAAACTAATTCACGTTCCAATTAAGCATCAGCATAATTCGGCATTGTGCGCCACTGAGTCGCATTATGCTCTGTAATTGGAAAATTTTCAAGTGTCAATTATTATTGTCAAGCTTAGTTGTCAAGTAAAATGACAGTCAATTTTATATAGAATTGACAGTTGACACTTAAGTAATAGGAATGGGTCGTCGACGCATTTTTCATCAACGAGACTAGACCGTTAAATGTCGTTCATCAACTAGTCGATCAACTAGTTAAAATCTTCGACTAGTCGATGTGTAAACTGAAACGAATTGACACGGTCGACCGACGCGCGACGATATTGGTAATCGAACGTTCGTTACCTTGAACTGAGGTCTACACTCTACATGTAAAATTCCACATTCTTACCACGAAGTTATTACGAATTATAGATTTTCAAAGAATTCAATGTCAGGGTTGTCTCTAGTAAAGAAAAAGTCAGAGCTGTTTTTTAACAATTATATATTTATCACCTATCTATTACCAAGTTTTTGTTTATGTTTTAACTTGTCGTTTTAAGTCGTTAGTTATAGTCGATATTTTAACATTATTCAATATATTATTATAGGTAGGTAATCCTTATGATATGTAATAAATTAACTGAATAAAAAAAATATCTTAGATTTTTAAGACAATTCAATAATATCAAATTAATACAAATTAATCTCCTTTTTTTTTCAATATTTCGAGCATTGATCATAGTAATCTCATTAAAAGTCAAACGGAATTAACGGTAAAAATATTGAACTATCAACTTGCGACGCGACGCGTAGTTGATAAAAACGTGTCGACTGACGAGCCGTCTACGACGAGTCGTTTAGGCGTCTACGGTGGACTATTATACGGCCACGTCGCGTCGCGTCGAAGCGTTAACCGTCGCGGACGCGTTGACGAGCGTTTCGACTCTTTTGTTTAGTCGTTGAATTCAACTAGTCCGTTGATGAACGATGGACTAGTCGAATCGTTGAGTGTACATAGACGGTTAATTTAACTAGTCCGTTGATTCAACACCCATGCCTATTAAGTAACTGTAAACGTCTCTTCAACTTCATAATTCTCATGAGATTCTGTTTATGATCCTTGAAATCTATTGAGGTTATTTTTTTTAGTTAGAAATCGTAAAAGGAATATTTTAAAATGACGATTAATTTCCGTGAATTTGACAAAGATTCTTCAGATGACTCCGACAGTAGTATAAGTGATATGAGTGAAGAAATGGAGGATGAACAAATTGACGAGCAATCTGAGAATGGTTTCGATTTTGCTTTTGATATTACAATAGAAAAAAAAAAATGCCTGTATTTCATTATTTTAGTCTGTTACCTATTTATAAGCATGTGCAGCATTTAGAATGTGTTTTAAACAACACCAAAGCTTGTTATATAGAAAATGTATAAACTACTTAGTACATTCTCTTGCCACAAAAAAACTTGATATAGAGTGCGATTATTACGATATGGTTAATACGTAATAATCATATGTTCTTTCTTAGAGTAAATAGACGACTTAATTATATTTTACTAAAATGTGATCATGATCTTTCATTGTAGATAGTGACGATAATGCAGCTAACACTGAGGAAAATCAGGAAGATAATTCTGAAGACGAAGATGAAGTGGTCAGGGCTATTAAAGCAGAAAAAAATAAACCTAGAGATCATCCACCTACCATTAATACAGAAGACTTCATAGTTGACATTTGTTTCCACCCTTCTAAAAATGTAATTGCTTTAGCGAATATTGTAGGCGATATATTGCTCTATGAATATAATAATGACGAAACAAAACTTGTAAATACCTTAGAGCTACATTTAAAAGCATGTAGAGATGTGGAATTTGATTCTGAAGGTGATACCATGTATTCTACAGCAAAAGTAAGTAAGGAAAATGTAATTACATTATACAATACTGTATATATAAACTAGCTTATTGCCCACGGCTTCGCCCGCTTTGTCTAAAACCTAATAAATTATATACTAAAACCTTCCTCTTGAATCGCTCTATCTATTAAAAAAACCGCATCAAAATCCGTTGCGTAGTTTTAAAGATTTAAGCATACAAAGGGACATAGGGACAGAAAAGGTGACTTTGTTTTATAATATGTAATGATAAAAATAGGAAATTAAAAAAAACTTAAATTTGTGTTATATTATGATAGAAGCCAGTGTGGCTTGTAAAGAATAATGTATTCTTTGGGATATGATTTATTTTATTTTTCGCTTTTTTATTTGAAAACTTGTTTTACATTTTAGGATAAAGTAATCATTGCGACTGATGTTGAAACTGGAAAACTTAAACAATGTTTTGAAAATGCACATGATGAACCAGTATACAAATTACTTAGTTTGGATAATAATAAAATAGTAACAGGTAAGTCTACACTAATATTATAAAGAGGTAAACTTTGTTTGTTTGTTTGATTGTAATGAATAGGCTCATAAACTACTGGACCGATTTTAAAAATTCTTTCACCATTCGAAAGCTACATTATCCACGAGTAACATAGGCTAGGTTTTATCCCGGAAATCCCACGGGAACGGGAACTATGCGGGTTTTTCTTAGAAAACGCGGGCGAAGCCGCAGGCGGAAAGCTAGTAGTAGGTAAAGTAGAAGTTATTTTTTATAGTCAACAATGTTTGTTATGATCCTGCATATGATCCTAAATAATATTCATGTTGTTTAGGTGATGATTGTGGAACAGTTAAACTTTGGGACATGAGAAAAGCTGATCCCGTATTTACTTTAAAAATTGGAGAGGATTACATATCTGATATGATTACAAATGAAGCACAAAAATATTTAGTTTGTGCGGGTGGAGATGGAATGCTTACATCCATTGATCTAAAAGCAAGGTAAGATTACTCTAGAAAAGTACAATTATTAATCTACTATGATTTTGTAAATACAATATTTTAATCATAAAAAATTGGTTGCATTATATTTATATCATTAACCTATTAGTGTTACATTTTTCTGTAAGACATATTTAATTTTTAATGTATTTTTAGTAAAATCTATATATCATCAGAGCAATATGAAGCAGAACTGACATGTTTAGGATTATTCAGATCAGAAACTAAATTGTTGGTGGGATCTTCTACTGGAAAATTTTATTTATTTAATTGGAAGGAATTTGGTTACCATAGTGATGAATATATTGGACAGAAACATAGCATACAGTGTATGATTCCCATAACTCAGAATATTGTTGTCTCTTCTGGAGAAGATGGCATAATAAGAGCAGCTCATATGTTTCCTCAACGCCAACTCGGAGTTGTTGGTCAGCATACCTTACCTGTAGAAAGATTGGATATAAGTCATGATGGTCAGTACATCGCCTCTAGTTCTCATAATAATGATGTTAAATTTTGGAACATTTCATATTTTGAAACTATTGATAGCCTTATAAATGTTAATGAAAAACAAAATAAAAGAAAAGATATGAGTAACAACTTACCATCAAGCTCTGTTAAAAATGCTTCTGACTTTTTCTCTGGATTATTGTAAATAGAGACATTTTAAATTATGGTATTTGTTTTATTCCATATCATATTACATGGATTTATTTTCATTTATCTAATGACTAGCTGTGCCCCGCGGTTTTACCGCGTTGCTACGCTCCTGTTGGTCTTTATAGCCTTTCTTAATAAATGGGCTATCAACCACCGAAATAATTTTTCAAATCGGACCAGTAGTTTCTACAATTAGCACGTTCAAACAAACAAACAAATCTAGGATTAACCATGGATTAACACAACTTGTGCGTCTCGATTTCTCCAATCGCGTTTAGATGGATCTTAATAACTGATTTTAAAATTTGCGATGATCACATCAAAGTATATGGGTGTTGGTTTTCTAGGTTGGTGTAAAACTCTTTGGGGTGTACACTACAGTTTATATTTAGATATCTATGGGGGACTGTAGGTCCATAGACAAAATGAAGAAGCTCTGTGGACTACAAATAGAATTCTACATTTTGTTCACATTTGTGACATTTGACATTGATGTATGATGTATGTTTGTGAAAAATGACATTGACAAAATTCAAAAATTGACATTTGACAATATTAAATATTTACTTTCAACTCCGTGGTGAAGTGTTAACAACGTCTGAAGTCGAGGTCGTAATATTTGTCATAGGAATTTTTAAAATAATTGCTTCTAAATCTTCTACGTAATTTCTTTAAGTTTAAAACGCATGTATATATGCTAGTTGACTTAATACAACTTTATGTGAATTGTGGTTTGGCTACAGGAGTCATTATTAATTTCGGAACCTGAAAGACGTTCCAATTTCTAGACCAAAGTTTTGTACTTTAAGAAGGTATAGCTGGTCTGTAAATTAGTAGAGTTGGTGCTGTATATGAACAACTGTAATATTAAGTTCTTCTATCTTGGATGAATACAAAATAATCTTATTTTTACGTAAAATTGTGACCTGCAGTCAATGTTGGCGTTTTTCAAAACAGATATTAACAAAGCTGGTAAGTGAATAAAAGTAATACATAGTTTAGAGTCTAAATAATTGTTTTTAATTTGCAAATATAGTTACATGGTTCATTTGCAGTCATAACTTTATGGACTTACTGTGTTTGTTGTATAGTTGTACAGAATTTGATAATATAAACACATTGCTAATTTATTAATAAAGAACAAATGAAATGGGTCTACAGGACAAAAATGAGAATTGGCACATAAGAATTTGTATCATCTTAAATAAATTTGATTTTTATGAAGAAGCATTCAGAAGGAGCATTTATTGTTGTGATAAATAATTATTAGAAAGAAACATTAATTGTTGTTTAGGTATCAAAAAAATTAAAAAAAATTAGTTTATAATTAGTTTATTACTTATAAAATATTATTTCCATGCTATTTTTGATCATAGATTTGTTTGTATACTTATCAGATAAAGGCTATTAACTAAATAAAAACGTGACAGAAAATGATGCATAAAAAAAAGAAAAAAATTATTTATTCCTTTTTTGTTTGAACTGTCTTCGACCTAACTAATTGTTATTTATGAAGAATGTTAATTAAACAGATAGCTGTTAAAATTGGTTATTTTTTAAGTAAACTGATAATTTTTAACAATAAACTCAAACTCAAACTCAAACTCAAACATTTATTTATTCAATTAGACTTCTTCCAGAAGCACTTTTGAATCGTCATTACATTCTTTAAATTTACCACCGATTCGGAAAGCAGTATCTATGGAGAAGAACCGGCAAGAAACTCCATAGTTGCTCTTTTAAAGTCATGTCCATATACAATATAATTTTACATTACATGTTACTTACATCTAACTACATAATATTATATATTATCATAATATGCCAAAGAACTGTCCTGTTATTCTTACGCGACAACCCTCCATGGATTTTCATCTTCCATATATTCCTTAATGCTGTAGTAGGCTCTCTGAACTAATACATTTTTTAAATAAGTTTTAAATTTATCACTACTAAACTCTTTAATACTATGAGGAATTCTATTGTAAAAACGTATACCTTGGCCCATAAATGAATTTTTAACTTTAGCTAACCTATAAAATGGCATTTCAATTTTATTTCTATTCCTTGTGCCATAACAGTGTCTATCTCCTACTTTTGTGTGTAAGTCCGCGTTTTTGTGTACATGTAAAACATTATTAAATATATACTGTGATGGTACAGTGAGGATACCAATATTCTTAAAGAGATCTCTTAGTGAGTCCCGAGCATGTAAATTATATATAGAGCGTATGGCTCTTTTCTGTAATATAAATATAGTTTCTATATCTGCAGCCCTGCCCCATAGTAGAATTCCATAGGACATAATGCTATGAAAGTAACTAAAATAAACCAATCTAGCCGTATCTTCATCGGTGAGATGCCTTATTCTTCGAACTGCATATGCAGCTGAGCTGAGCTTAGCAGCGGTGGTGGCAACATGGGTCCCCCATTGTAGCTTCTCATCTAGTGTCAAACCAAGAAAAACAGTAGACTCGACAGGGTATAATACCTCCCCGTTTAAAATGATATCCCTTTTGACCTTTTTTACATTTGGAAGGATAAACTCTACACAATTTGTTTTTTTTGCATTCAATAATAAATTATTAGCATTAAACCAATTAGATATGCGTAAAAGAGCAGAGTTTACTTCGTCAACATTTGTGTCATATCTATCCACATTAAATATTAATGAGGTATCATCTGCAAACAGTACTATTTCACACATATCCTGCAAATAATAAGGTAGGTCATTAATATACAAATAATAAGATGCCAATATCTCTTACTTAATGATCTAAGAATATCCCTGACATTGGTTCCATATAATATCAAAATGTTCACAGATAGTTATTTAAAATGTAATCAATTAAAAAGTAATATTTTACAAGTTTAGATTGAATAACCTTTAAGAAAAAAAAAATCTTTCTCAAATATTTTCTCATGTAATTTCTTATATAATATGTAAGCTACTTACTCAATTCGGAAAATATTTTAAAATATGATTCCAATATTGACAATTTTTAATGATTCTAGGTGCTAACAGTTAAATAATCATTATAATTCTGCAATTTAGAAAGAGTTGCGATTGAATCGCATTAATCTAATGTGCCTTTCGTTGATAACAAGTACCTATTTATTTGGGCCAAATCATAAAATATAAAGTAAAGAATATCATGTTTACGTTAAAAATGATATTCTATAAGACTGTCATTATTCTTGTATTATTTAGACTTCACAGATTTGCGACGTGGGTTTCAGTCTATCTCCCTCTAATAAACGTGTAAAGCTGTTATATACGTAATGGATGGGGCGGGCACGTGCGTCGGACACGCGACTCGCGTGACCTAGTAGCTACCTTGTACCTACTGCGAGCTTGTAGGCGTATCGCGTTTGTATAGGCAAACAACAATTTAACAAGTTTCTATGTATAAATACCTTATTTTTAATATAAATATCTGGTAATTTAGGTAATATCACGTTTATTACTGAAGTTGTATTAATTAAAAAAAAAAAAAATCAAGACAATTTGAGAACCTCCATTTTGTTATAATATAGTGTACTAGCTTCCGCCTGCGGCTTCGCCCGCGTGGTGTTTTGATAAAAGGTAGCCTATGTTCTTTCTCAGGGTAAGATTGTGTGTGTCTGTTTCATCAAAATCGGTCGAGAGGTTTAAGCGGGAAAACGTAACAGACAGACAGAGTTACTTTCGCATTAGTAGGGATTAGTAGGGATGTATTACAGTAATAGAAATTTCAATAAATGTATATGTATAAATTGATACAAGTTTAATTTATTATTATCAGAAGTCGTAACAAATCGTTGAGTAACTAAGTCACTCCTACGTATAAATTGATACCATGGATGATGGAACACGTGCACGGCATCGGTTCAATCTGTGCGGATTTCAGCAATGTAATACATATAACTAATATAATATAGATACCTCAGTATCGAGGGTTGAAAACGTGTTCCGTGGGCGTAACTCCACAATTAAATGAAAATCAGTTTGCGTCATTATTTGAAAAAGTACTCTAAACTGGTTTACATTATTCCTATTCTAATTAATTCCGATTTTGACAGACTTTTGAAAATAAGAAATCCATACTTAATATTATTATAAATGCGAAAGTAACTCTGTCTGTCTGTCTGTTACTCAATCACGCCTTAACTACTGAACCAATTTGCATGAAATTTTGTATGGAGATATTTTGATACTCGAGAAAGGACATAGGCTACCTGTTATTGCGAAATATGTACCACGGGCGAAGCCGGGGCGGACCTCTAGTACCTAATAAATAAATTCAAAATCAATAAATCAAAATTGAATGCCTACAATAACAATTTTTTGAAGTGAAAACTTCTTTAGCGGCGTTGGGTATAAAATCTTAAACTCGCGTCAGGACACGTGGCCTGATCGAAAAAGCGTAAGACGAATTTTTTTTAGCCCTTATAAGTATTCCATGCGTAAGACGGATACCATTCCAAAATATCAAACATGCTGAACGTTAATAATCAAGTTTTCACTTCTGCCGGCACTCCCGGAGTGCAACCCGTCTTTTTTTTTGCTATCCTCTGTTGCTTATCATTAGGTGATTAATTTAAAAGATAGTTAATTTCATTAATAGATGATATCTATGGAAAGGAACCAATTTTTAAGAGGAACTTGATTTTCTTAGGTAGTACTCTGGCCCACCCATGGCTATGCAGTTTCTGAGCTTTACCCACATAGTCCCAGGGGATTTCCAAGATAAAAAAATATAATATGTCTTTCTCGAGTCTCAAACTATCATTGTACTTGAAAATTGAAATACATCGAAATGGGTTCAGTGCTTTAAGCTTGAAGAAGACACAGACGCACTGAAGGTTTTCTTTCTTCTATTACTATGATAATGATGAGATAAAAAATAATATTTTAATAATATCTTTCCGTTGCAACGTGAAAGGAAGACAAACAAACAAATAAAGTAACACACTTTTGCATGTATAATATAAGTTACGTAGTAACTACATATTTAGTATTATACTAAATAGATACTTCATACTACTTAGCTATACTAATAGTTTAGCATGACCCTTCCGTTTCAATCTAACTCATGCTCTTTCTTACCCTGTCCCCGCCTCACCGCATATAACATAGAACATAATATTATAATCTTATGTTCTGTGGCACACACCTACGGCGCTGGGCGCGGTACAGCGGTTCTAATCTGTGTTCATTAGTTAGGATTATAAGGGATTTTAATGAGAAACGTGGTTTATTTTAGCGCTATAATAGCTAAGTAAGTAGCTTGTTAGAGGTTAATAATATAATGTATGCGAAATGCGAATGCACATAAAATAACTAATTACACTATATCGTGTAGTGTAATTTACTTAAATGTTAGGATGTTTATTGTAAGCGTTGAGTAATAAAAAATATTGAACACTCTCAGTGAATTATACAGATCGTCGTCATTGAAATTAGACAATGTGTTATTATATTCGGACTTGGGGAATCATTAATATTCAATAACAAAAAATGTTCCGTATATCGAATACTTCCCCAAGTTTGCAGAACTTTTGGATTTTTTTTCACGACCATACAGCAAAAAATAATTTAATTGATATTTTTTAACAATGTTCCGGACTGCGGACAAGGTTGCAAAAAGAGATTTATTGTCCTCCCAATGTACCATTCACTTGACCGAAGTTTGAAAACTTTTGGGATTATTGTTAAATTTTCGATTTCGAATGTCGATACTGACTGGTGTATAAACCATATTCATAGACTGAGGTGAAATAGATAGCATAATAATTATTGAAACATTATGAACGAAAGAGATACTTTTATAAAATCATCGCTACTTGGGCTGAAAATATTTGGGGATTGATTTTTACTTTTATCTATATCTATATGTTGTCAGTAAGAGATATTGTGTAAACTTTCTCTGTATTCATTTTATTCAGATGCATAGTATGTACCTACTTCCTAAGGATATTTTTTTCATTTTTATTATTTGCAGAGACAAGATGGAGTGGGTTCTTAGGGGACCTCAGATTCATAGTACATTCAGTAGTCTTGGATTTCAACATGCAGAAGGATATCACATAAATGAAAATTGCAATGGTAATATTATCTTAATTGTTCCATTTTTTACAATTTTTTAGAGAAAATTAATTTTATGATGTGCATTGTGCTATGGCTGTTTTCAATATAACTTACGCGTTCCCAATGCTCATACAACTTGTATAGCCACCTAGAGTCTAGACTCTAGACAAAGAGATAGTAAGGGTGGTAAATGGTAATCATGGTGTGCATGAGATTTCTAGAAATAAATCGTACATAAATATAATGAAAGATTTGATGCCGAGAAAAGTTCGTGTTGCAATTGAAATACATATTAGCGTTTTTAAATATCTTTAATTTATCAGGGTCATAAATTTACGGTTGAAATTTCTATAGTTCCTTGACCAGATATTGAAATAAAATATGTACCTACATTGCTCACACTTTCACGAAAGAGTAATTTATATAATAAAATTCTTTATTCAATAGGCAGTATGCTATTGTACCTACAATTCGTCGTCTTATTTCAACTCAATTCTATGATATTTCTACTTTATATTTATGTATTGTAATTAAATAATAACGTATAAGAACTTTCAGCTGCGTTGGAGTCCATTCTTCATAACATTCTAACGGAGGATAAAAATTTACGCACTTATCGTAGAAGCATAAGCTTTGGACAAAACATCAAGAAAGATATCATACCCCTTTTAATAAATGTTAAAGATGATAAAACGATCGAGTTACTCATCAAGATACTTGTGAATTTAACTATACCCGTTGAATGTTTACTTTCCGTGGAAACGATATCACACACCGATATCGGAAGGCACACTATATTTGAAATCAACAGCCTTCTCGCTTCTACTAAATCTGCATTTATTGACCATCGGGCTACGAAAGTGGTCATAGAGTTTCTGAAGAAGAACTCGGATGTTGAACAGAAGCCGAAATTATCTTCAGAGAGTTGTACTAACATCAGTAACACTCTACTGTTCTTACGGAATATTCTTCATATTCCAGAAGACGTGAACAGTATTTCAAATTATAACAATCCTCCATATACTATTCAAAATCAAATATTATGGAATATTTTTAGTCAAAGCATTGACAAAATTCTCATTAAGTTAATGACGATTCCAGATTCGGTAAGTCAACGTTAATGCTTTTCTGTATTTATCAAATGAGTATTTTGTTTTATGATTATGGATTTATGGATGATTGATTAAATAATAATCGTGGTGTATTGATTTCAAATTATAATTTATTATTTTATTCAGGTGGTGCAATTTCATTTAGGAAGGGCATTCATTTTCTGATCTTCATTTCTAATCTAAAAATTTACCTTAATTTCATGTATTATTTGTTCCCATATAGGCTTTTTATATTTTACGGGAAAATTCTAAAAGAAAGTCTAAAGATCAATCGGTTTGTAATAATTTAAAATTGATACTTCAATTCAAAAATCCAGTGCATGCTTAATTGCTTATATTGTAATAAAGAGATGATACAGAAATTATGAAAACATTAAATTACTTTTTGATGTTAATCTATTGATAAAATTTTATTAAGAATCAATAGTTCAAGATTCGAGATTCGTGTTTGTATTTTATTTTATTTATAGATAAATTGGGGAGTGACGATGGTTCAGTTGATAGCTTTACTTTATAAAGATCAGCATGTTACAACATTACATAAACTTCTCAACATGTGGCTTGAAGCATCGCTATCGGAGAGTTCGGAGGATAATGAGAGTAATACTTCCCCACTAAATAGAGGTACGACACACATACATACAAAATGTATACAATTCCTGTGCGTGGTATAGGTATGATAAAATTTTGTTACACTTCTATTTTATAGGTAGTGATGACTCGTCTCCAATGCTGACATCGGACCCCACCTCTGATTCCTCTGACACGGGTGGAAGCGGTAAAATGAACGACGAATCCAACTCTCCCAATAATAGTTGGGACACATCGAGGAATATAAGTGAACAAAATTTCCCATCAGATAGGAGGGAGGATAAATCATCGAGCCATATGCTAGATTCCGGTCAAGAAAATTCATACGACGACATGAAACAGTCGAATGTGAGTTATTTAAGTAAAGTACAATCTTCCAGCTCATTGGAATGATTGGCTGGCTCTAAATTTCTTATCTTGTTGAGACCATAATGAAAGGAATAAGGATACATTGTTAACCAATTCTTGAAAATATAACTTTATTTCTACAGGAAAGGATGATCACGGATAATCAAATGTCAAATAGTCAATTAATGGATAACAAAAAACATGAGGAAGGTAATAAAAAAATGAATTCGGAAACGTCTGATTGTGGTTATGGAACACAAATTGAAAATCAGGAAGTTATATCGACTTCAAGTAACGAAGATGAATTACCATCAAAAAAGCCGGTACATCAAAAACCTCACAATCCCAAACAGAGACCGAATAACAAAGTTCGTGCAAGTGTTACGTTGCAAGAGAGAAAAAGGAAGAAAATTGTCAAAAGAGGAAAAGCTAATATGTTCGTATATTCCCGTCAAGCATGTTATTCTAAAATGTAAATGATACGCAAAATATTTGAAATAGTAAAACTTTTTTATTTGCAGAATAAACGTACAAGGGCTGACGCACAATACGCCAACGGATGACGACATATCTAACGTCTTGAAAGAGTTCACGGTAGATTTCCTGTTGAAGGGATACAATTCATTGGTTCGAACGCTTCACACGCAGATCCTGACAAATTTGCAATTGCAAATAGATACCTCACATTTTTTCTGGCTTGTCACGTATTTTCTTAAATTCGCGACTCAGATAGACATAGACTTGGAGCACGTCTCGTCTGTTTTATCCTTCGATATTGTTTTATACCTAACAGCGGAAGGAGTCAATTTGTGCGAACAATTTGAACTAGCTATTAAATTAGACGGCAACGATTTGAAGCCAAGTATTCGCAGACTGCATTTGGTAATCAATTTTTTATTTATAATATAATTTATTTTATTGTAACTAGTTACTAGTTAGTAATTATTTAAAGAGTAATGTAAAAATTGAACTTATTATTAAAAAAAAACATCACACCCATATCACACCAGGCTTAATCACGATCCGCCACAAGAAAAAAAAAATGAATCCTAACATTTTTATAGCATCGAAGTCCTATTTTAAAATTTACATATTATAATCATATTACCTACGTACTTCTTATTTACTTTGATTTAACTCTGCATTTGCCACTAAACTACATTTTGCTAAACCAAAAATATTCTTTAGGTGGTGACAGCTATACGAGAGTTTGTCCAAGCAATTGAAGTTTATAAAAAGTCGGTTCACATTTGCCAATATGATAAGAATATATTGATCAACTTGCAAATGAAAATGTGTGAAACGGAAGAGCTTCGTTCATTACTTGTACTTCTATTGCGTCATTATAATCCCAAGTACCATTCCAAGCAATATTTACAGGTATGTTCATATTATAATAATTTATAATGTTAACTATGCAGTTTCAATGTTTTTATCCCAGTTTTTTTGTATGTTATAATATCAATTTTCTGATGGTTTTAGGATCTAGTAGTTACGAATCACATTTTATTGATGTTTTTGGACAGTGTAATGAAATTACCTGATTACAAGGGATCTGCGAAATTAATTGACCACATCAAGCAGTAAGTTTTAATAGTTAACTACTTATATTGTTTTATTTGCCAATTTTTTATTTAATGAAACGCGTTTGAATTTTGACACTGGTTTCAATCATAACTTTAACATTTTTTTTATAAAAACAAATATTTAATACGTGTTCGGCACTTACTAAAGGTTTAAGAGGAAAATGGAATATTTTTAACTAGATTGAGTTAAATAGAATACATTCGTTATAATACTCGGCTGTATTTAATATTCAGGTTTTATAGCGTGTATATAATTATAGGTTCGCTACACCAGAGGTAATGTACCAGTATGGACTCTTATTAGAAGATTATGAAGGCAACGGAGAGTTTGTAAATGATTGCGTTTTCACGTTGATGCACCATGTCGGCGGTGATTTGGGCTGTTTGATTTCACTCTTCCAACCGAAAATATTGAAAACTTTTACATCTATATGGAAATCTGAATTTGAAATTTGCGATGTAAGTGTATCTTTATTCTTCAGTTGGATTACTAGAAAAGGACACTACTTAAAATTTCTCTAAGTTTTATTCATGTAAAATGTTTATCTATTTAGTAATATTCTTTTTATATTATAAGATACAAAAATTACAAAATAAAAATTTAATGCAGGATTGGTCGGATCTAATAGAATATGTTATAAATACGTTTGTAAAAAAACCACACACGTTGCAACGTACGGCAAGCTTCCGATTGGATACAGAAAGTTTCGATGACGACAAAATTCTTAAAGAACTTATTGAAAATGAAGAGAAACCAAATGAAGATGTGTCCTCTAGTAGAGCCATTGTCAACTATGATGCAAGCGTAAAGGACAGGTATTATATTTAATTTCATATACATATGTACGTGTATACTGTAGTTTATATAGTACAAGTGAAGTCGTATTCTTGTTCAAATATTCTCTTTTATTATTTGCAATAAAGTAAGTATAATGTAAAGGATTTTTCATAATGTAGTAGATTAAATAATTTTAAAATGTAGATATACCCTATATGCAAATCATGAACGATCCTAAGGTAATTAAAATTTGTTTTAGGTGGACAGACGACGAACTATCAGCATTTAATTGGATATACATGCAAAGTAGCACATCAACAGATACTGTGGGTGAAATTGTAAGATTATTCAAAGAAGATGGCATTATCAAAACTCGCGTCGCAGTCATTAGGCAGCTCCATAAACAATCAATTATAGACAAAAATGAATTTGATAAGCTCATAAAGGAAGAATCCGGAAAAAGTTCAAAGAGTTCAGAAATGAAAGAAGTGAAAGATGACGATAATATAGGAAAACTATGTGAATACATGGCGAAGGATGGAAAATCGAAATTTTTGAATTGGGTTCAAAGTGTCCTGCTCGAAACGTGTTTTACAAAAATATATTTAGAAAAAAAGAAAATAGCCAAAAAAGCTGCTGAGAGTGAAACTGTCGCTAAGGACACCACTAAAACGCAAAAAATGTATCATGCAGTGCCCAAAAAGGTTGAAGAATTGCCTGTCATGTCATCCGTTTCGTATCATTCCCTTTGTAAGTAACAAAATTAAGTAACAAAAACTATGAAAACTTTATTAAAATCCTCAGTTCCGAAGAAAGCATGTAAAAATGTATTAAAATGTAATAATGTATTATTCACGTTATTTTTTAATTTCAGTGTTCAATCAATCTGTGCCTTTGGTACCATGGAATTGTGAACAAGCTGCCATATGTAAAGATCTGAAGTTCCTGCAGCTTTTACATAAATTAGGTTTCTATATGCCCGTTGATACTGGTAAAGTTTTCATCAGAATACCTTATTTCTGGACACCCGACTTACTCTATGAAGTTGCAAGCAGGATTTCATCTATTGACGCATGTAAGTTGTAATTATTTTTTCTGGTGTCTTTCTGTCGATATACGGTTTACTTACTACTATTTTGTTAGTACTAAATTCAAATGTTTTACGTTGATACTTTTTTTTACACTAATAATTACTAAAGTATATACTTATAATGCTTATAATAATAAACGCGACTTCTCTTTTAGCTAAACTAAAGTTCTCCTTGAGCGATATATCAGAAAGTAGCGTTTTGAGCTCATCTGTTAAAACAAGAACCGTTCCGGAGCCAAAGGACATTCCAATGACGTCTATTCCAGAAAATTTCTTTCAAATTCACAAACAGAAACATATCGCATCTATCGTCAATTTTACACCCATGTACGTATTTCTTTTGTGTTTCATTAGATCTTCTAAGATTATACTAAAGAAAAAATATAAATTGAATTGTAGCAATTTTAAATGAAACTATTTCTTTATCATATATTGTAGGCCTGGTTCGTCATTTAACATAGCATGTGACGAAAGGGCCGTTCCTAGTTGGTTGGACGTTGTACAAAAATCTCAAGAATTTAAACTGACTCTGGAGTTGGAAAGGTAAAATAATTTTCTTTTAATTACATGATAAATGATTTCCTTCTTTCTAAATAATTAATTGAACTTCTAGGTACCTAGGTATTGATAATCATACTTAACCATTGATCGATATCAATCTCATCTATCGATATTAGTCTTCATAATCAATGTCCATTTATTTTTGATTTTTATAAAATATACAATATTAAACAAATCAGTGCACAGTTTCACTCACGTTTTGATTAGTCTTATTTAAACAAAAAAATTCGACATCGATTTATTTGGCTATTGTGTCGTCCAAATTTCTATATACCGCACCTTGAGTAGATAATAATTTGTTTTTGCTTGTATAAAAAACATTTCAAGAGTTATTTTATAATTTATATTAACCATCGTTTCCTATAGGACGATTATTCAAAGTGAAACAGCGAACAAGCCAGATGGGCAAGAATCTACGGCAAAGACATCGAGAACACCAGAGATAAATAAAGAGGAGTGTGATGTAGCAGCCGAGTCTACTCTTTTGATCCCTACCGACAATGGCGTCAAAGGAGAGCCTTCTAACTTCAATATCAGTCAAGCGGAATCAGAATATTGTAATAACAGGTATATCCGGATACATACAGATTTTTCCTAATACTATAACTAGATCCCTAACTAAAATTTAAAAACATCGTAACAAAAAAAATCATATTATTATGTAACCCCAAAGAAAAGATAGTTCGTTCTTTCTAAATATTAACATAATCCTTTTTTCTAGTTCCTGCGAAACTGCATCGGTCGCTTCAGATCTCACAAGAATGTACGTGTCGGACGAGGACGAGAAGCCCGAAGTGATACACCGACCAGCGGCTGATAAACATTTTAATGACGATCAAAACTCCAGCGATCTAGACAGCAGCGCCGGGAAACGTGCACGCGTGCATTTCTATCCACCTTTCTGAAATAAATAGAATCTATACTTCAAACATGACGTAACACACAAAGTAAATGATAACTAGCATATAAGATAGTTTATAACGGTGTTTTCTATGGTTTTCGGTATTAACGCCTAGCTTAGTTTCGTTGTATCAGATCGTATTTATAGTTTTAATAAATGTTAGTTGAATTTTTAGTTTAGTATAAATGTCTATGTGACCAGTTAATGCACGAGTTTTATAAAATTAAATTAGATTTAAATGTTGTATATATGTTTTATTTACATAACTGAAATAATTTATTCCAACAAATGATAACAATCATAATTACACATGTAGCAACAAAAGTTCTTAAAAGCTAAATAACAGGCATTCTTTTTTTACAAAAATAGACATACATACACAATCATATACAATTAATTCTTTCAACATACTTTTTCAACTGAAAAATCTATCCATCGGGGATAAAGTTGATTATCACCTATACATACCCACCCTCAGTATACGAAAACCAAAATTTTAAAATGGCATGAAAAATTTAGAGGTCCTCTTTTAAAGTGTCATATCAGGTACAGTTTTACAGATAAAATAATTTATCATATTAGTTAATGATGATATGCATGTGAAGCCCCATGGTTATTGTTTGAATTTAAGTTGTTTAAGTAAGTTTGGATGGCTAAGTCATAATTTTTTGATTCTAATGTATTGTGTCCGTCTTGATCATCGGAAGATTCATAGTAATTGTTCGGTATGTTGTTGTAATTGTCTCCAGGGCCTTCTCCATTATATTCCTCTGCAACGGATGGATTATAACTATTATGTGAGGGTCCATTATACGCGTGACTGTCTTGTTCATATGAATTAGGCGCGTCATCTTGAGGATGATTTTCTTGTACTTGATAAGAATTGTGTGGATTTTGGAAGGAGCCGTCCCTATGTTCAATATCGAGCGCATGGTGCTCGTGGTTTAGTTTCGGGGCTACATCATGAGGTACCTTTATTATTTGAGGTACTGGAACGGGATACGGCCTATTTATATGAACTGGATATGGCACTTTTTGTACTACTTTCACTGGATACGGTACTGGGACTTTAACAGCGACGGTTTTTGTTATTTTAATTATTTTGACTGGTGTTTCGTGGTTTTCCACGTGTTCACCAAGGTCGTGTAATTCTGTTTCATATCCTTCAACTGGTATTGTGTATGAGCTGTGGGATGCGAATGATGTACCGATACAAATCAGTAATATAGTTAATACCTGAAACAAGAAAAATAGGATATAAATTATTCGATTAATTCGTTAGGTTAAGTATAAAAATAATTGTAGAGCTTTTCATAATAGGGATTCAGAATTGGTCTAGTAGTTATATAATTGCTTCATTTTTTTATCCGTCGAGTAATAGTTGTTTACATAATATAACTTTTATTCTTTTAATGTTACTTAACTTTCAAAGGAAGCAATATTTATGTAACCTGTATATAAAATAACATCCGATAAAAAATGTACTCATTATAGAGCGACAAGCAGTAAAACAAAACAAAAAGTACTAACCGGTGTTTCCATTGTGCTGCGAGTGAGCGGACGACCGAGGCACAGTTGGAACTATCTACTTTATATGAAGAGAGAGGCTTTTATACGCAGCATTCTATCTGGTCAACTAAGAGGCTGCTTTTGCCGAACGAACTGTTACTTTCTTCAGACTCGTATTTATTCCCGCCACTCGTCGTACGGCACCAGTACATTCACTGCAGTCATTGTTAATGTTTATTAGTTCAAGCAAAATGCATCAGGTGTTATTCATGAAATAGCACCTTACTTCCTCGCGCAATGTACCTAATATAAATCGGATCGCAATATAATGCGTATTTTTTCTTTTTTGATTATGTGACTTTCGTGACTAATTAGAAAAAAAAAATTTTATTAAATTTCATGGAGCATGTTATATAACCATGTCATGTAATATATGTACTTAATGTAATAACTCACCAAATTTTGTAATGCGGTAGTGTCGCAACCCTGAGGACTAAAAAGCCTGTTTTCCTTTCAAGAAATTTCCATCGCTAAAAAAAAATCAGAGAGTAACAGTTAATTTCCTGCACTAAAATAAAAATTAAATCAAAGAGTTACAAATTATAATTAATATTTGTGAGTACTTAGATATATCAAGAAAATTATGATATTTACAATTTATGTAGATAGCTACATACAAATCTATCACCTCTCTGATCTCATATTTTATTCTTACAGAAATACATGCTGACTCAGCAAACGTCGTTCTGCCTTACTAATTTGTAACTAACAAATTTCATGACAATCGGTTCAGCCATTTCGGTGGAGACTGGTGTATGATAACTAACATTGTGACACGAAAATTTAATTTACATAGAGATAAAAAAAAAACTATTAGGCTAAAGCTCTACTATGTGTTGTTATCTACATTGATACAAACACACATTGATGGATCTCTCTGTCTGTCCCTCTTGGTAAATATAATATTACATCTTAAATAATAAACATTCAAGTTCAAACAATTAAAAAAAAATACGACTACACAAAAAAAAATACTATAGGTACCTACCTCACATAATATAGTCTAAGATCCAAATTAGGGTCATCCTTCACCCGTCTGATAATCCAGATGAGCCCTTTTTTATCAAATATCATTTACGAAAAAATATGCTTATATGCAATAACATATGAATTACTGTGAAGATATCAAAATTTTATATCTGTTTTGATAAGTTTTTAATCAATTATTGGGCGATTTTAAAATCCTTGTTTGAAATTTATCCATCCCATGATGTATTACTAACTATAACATAAGAATGCCAAGTGTAAACAATATAAATTCAGGCATTGGGACACAATTTTTGAGATGTTTTGTTAATACATTATGGTTAGGGAGCCAGGTGCAAATTGGGTTCATTATTTCCTCTCAAGAGATAATTCGTCAGAAGCATCAGAGTATAGTATTATAAAGCCTCGTGAACGTCAGCTGGCGCTCGGTTGGGGGGGTGAGCGGTTGTAGCCTCCCACGCACGTAGGAAAAAAAAATACATTCATTCATTTCCTCTCAGCTAAAAATTTGTCAAATTGTAGCTAACCCAATATCTCAACGAAAAAAAATAATCAGCTGGTTACAACGTGGTGTATTGTACGTCAGCTGGTGTCTCGAACATGAAAAAAGAACAATTATTTTCCGTGATTTCCTCTCAAACAAAAATTTACCTGATGATAGCTTATATGTAACTGTGGATAAATATATAAGTCAGCTGGCTGTATCTTGGTGGAAAAACCGTCAGCTGATACTTTGAAAGTTATTACATAGGAGTTAGACAGAAGCATCTATTGCCAATTTATATGCATCAGCTGACTAGGTTTTCCTCAACTTATTGCTAGCTGATTTTTTAACCGACTTCAAAAAAAAGGAGGAGGTTATCAATTCGGCCGGTATGTTTTTTTTATGTATGTTCAAACAAACAAACTCAAACTCAAACATTCATTTATTCAATTAGACTACTATTTAGTAGCACTTTCGAATCGTCATTACATAGTATTTTTAACATTTACCACCGATTCGGAAAGCAGTATCTATGGAGAAGAATCGGCAAGAAACTCCATAGTTGCTCTTTTAAATAATGTCAATAAATTTACATAATATGTAACTTATATCTACCTAACTACATAATATGCCAAAGAACTGTCCTGTGGTTTTTACGCGACAACCCTCCATGGGTCTTTATCGTCCATATATTCCTGAATACTGTAGTACGCTCTCTGAACTAGTACATTTTTTATGTAAGTTTTAAATTTAGAACTTTAATATTGTGAGGAATTCTATTGTATAAGCGTATACCTTGACCCATAAATGAATTTTTAACTTTAGCTAATCGGAAAAATGGCATTTCAATTCTATTCTTGTTCCTTGTGCCATAATCGTGTCTAAGTCAGAGCTTTTGTGTACATGCAAGATATTATTAAATATATACTGTGATGGTACAGTAAGGATACCAGTATTCTTAAAATGATCTCTTAGTGAGTCCCGAGCACGTAAATTATATATAGAGCGAATGGCTCTTTTCTGTAAGATAAAAATAGTTTCTATATCTGCAGCCCTGCCCCACAGTAGAATTCCATAGGACATAATGCTATGAAAGTAGCTGAAATAAACCAATCTAGCCGTATCTTCATCGGTGAGATGCCTTATTTTTCGGACTGCATATGCAGCAGAACTGAGCTTACCTGCAGCGGTGTTGACATGGGCTCCCCACTGTAGTTTCTCGTCCAAACCGTTCACCGATTACTCCGAGGTTTCTGAAACGATTGACGTGATTCTTTTTTTTTTGTTTGATGCGGAATGGTGTCGAATTGGTCCCATAAAAATTCGGATTCGGATTTATTCGGATAGGCCCAGTAGTTTTTATTTTATGAACATTTTTGTCTAATCTCGATGACTTAATTGAAATGAAGCAAGTAAAGTTGATTCACTTCCTGGTAACCGATTGAGCTGAAATTTTGTATACGTATGTAAATTGGATAGCGATGAAACATTATCATGATATAGAGCTGATTTGATGATGGAATCGTAAGGTGGCCATAGGAACTCGGTAATATATTGACTCAACTTTAGGTATCGAGTTTGGGCTCGTTGGATTCGTGTTGAAAAATACACTAAAAAGTATTAAATAAAAATAACTACGTTAATCATTGATCTTTTTTAGACGATTAAATCCGTACATATGGCAAACAAACTCTTCATTTAACATTTATTAACATTTACGAGAAATTATTTCAATCTGACTTTATGTTGACGTCCTGCAAAACTTACATCGTTGGTATATAACGACTCTGATAATGAATCGGAAAGAGAGGAAAGTGACTCAAGCCAGAGCGAAAACGAATAAATCATATTGTTCTCATTATCATGTTTTATCAAGTTTATATAATAAATATTATTTATCGAGTAACTAGTTCATTTATTGCTAATTGATTATTTAATTATTTAAATATATAAAATTATTTGATTTCATACTTATTCGTTTCAAAAATATTGATACTGGATGTTTATTTCAACTTAACTCTTATATTGAAGCGCAATGTCGAATAATTAAAGATACGTCATTTCCTCTCAGATGAAAATTTGTGAGCTGATTGTTAATATACTGATGCGATAAATAAAAAAAATCAGCTAGCAATAAGTTGAGGAAAACCTAGTCAGCTGATGCATATAAATTGGCAATAGATGCTTCTGTCTAACTCCTATGTAATAACTTTCAAAGTATCAGCTGACGGTTTTTCCACCAAGATACAGCCAGCTGACTTATATATTTATCCACAGTTACATATAAGCTATCATCAGGTAAATTTTTGTTTGAGAGGAAATCACGGAAAATAATTGTTCTTTTTTCATGTTCGAGACACCAGCTGACGTTTAATACACCATGCTGTAACCAGCTGATTATTTTTTTTCGTTGAGATATTGGGTTAGCTACAATTTGACAAATTTTTAGCTGAGAGGAAATGACTGAATATATTTTTTTTTCCTACGTGCGTGGGAGGCTACAGCCGCTCATCCCCCCAACCGAGCTCCAGCTGACGTTCACGAGGCTTCATAATACTATACTTTGATGCATTTTACAAATTACCGCTTGAGAGGAACTTGGTCATAAAATCTGCTGCTGGCTCCCTAACTATTATTCAAAGAATAATATAACCACAAAATGAAAATACACTCCTAAGTCAAATAAACAAGTATTTCGAATTATGGAATAATTTATTAAACATAATAATAGGTAGTACACAATATAGACATAATACAAAACAAAATTTTATTAAACTTTCATTCTATCTGACAGCACTCGCACAATGGATCCTGAACCCCCAATGTTAAATGCCTTTTCATGCCACAAAAGTAGATGTCCACTTGATCCTTCAGATGGGTATTCAAATCCCCTGTAGATGTATTTCATCAATATGTCAATATCATCCAAAGAAAGACTTCCAACAACTTCTTCAATTTGGGCAGACTTGATTGCTAGCAGAACTTTCAATGTCAATGCTAATGCATTGTCCTGCAAAAAAAGAAGACATTAAGATCTGTTATGCATTATTTTTTTATAATATGTAAGAAAATATGAAAGAAAAGCCAGAAATTGATAAGATATATATTATATATCAAAAACAGGTAATTGAAGTTGAAATAAAAAGAAAATAATTGTGTAATTGTTTTAATAATTTATGTAATTGTGAGTAAAAAGGCAAATACTTTGTAATATACCTACTTTTACTTGTTGATCTGATGTTCCAATTGGAGCATGGTTTAACACATGCTTGAGTGCATCAACATATTTAGCTGTATATATATGTAAAGAAAATAAGTGTTACAGTTTGCTTATTTTTATAATATAACAATGTGTATAAATTGGTAATTTTGGTTAAGAAAATATAGCAGTATAAATAATAATAATAATAATATTTATTTATTTTCCTCAAAAACTTACAATTACAGTTACATAGTATTACATAGTATAAATTGGAGAGGACTGGTGTCTGCGATAGGCAAAAGCCTGTAATGCAGATCGCCAGGCACTCACCCAGTCGAACCGCTTAATATTTGCTTAGTAACATAATATTAAAAACATGAAATAAACCGTTTAGAGGTACAAAATATAGCACAAAAGAGAAACAAAAGGGGAAATAAAATATCTTAAATGTTAGATAAAAACTTAACATTTTACAAAAGATAAAAAAAAAGTGAACAATTTATACAAGAATAGATTAATTTGTACCTATATTGTAGAGTATATGAGTGAGTGTGTGTGAAAGTGTGTGCGAGTATATGTGTATGTGTATGTATGTGTGTGTGTGTGTGTGTGTGTGTGTGTGTGTGTGTGTGTGTTTTATGTATATAATAAAATTTACTATAGTTTTACGTAGCGTATTAAATTCTCAGTAGATTCGTAATCGAGACTTTTTAGCCATGTTAAAGTTTTTGATTTGCAAGCACCTGTAGACAATGAATAAATAGACAATTTACCATTTAACTTATTATACAAATAACTACCTTGAAAGCAAAAGAAACGACGAGTGAATGATGTATTGGGTGTATATTGATCACAAACTCTATCTAATCGACGCTTTGTTTTTAATTTTTGAGAGTCATATATCAGTAAACTGTGTTGTCTGAGAATGGTATGAAGAACAAAGAGTTGACGAACGGTCAAAACTTCCCATTTTGCGTAGAGGGCGGTCGTTGGGTGATAAAAGGGTAAGAAGGAACCAACCTTTAGTACAGCTCTCTGGGCTCTTTCCAGTTTTAACAGAGAAGTTTTCGGTGCTCCTCCCCAAGAGGTTATGCAATAAGAGAGGAGGGATTGACACAAGGCATAATATACAGATTTTATGACATCTTTATCCGCAACGTTTCTCAGGCATTTAAATACACAGATAAGTTTGCGTATTCTTCCAGATAACAAATCAATGTGTTCCTGAAAATTTAGCTTATCGTCCAACACAACACCCAGATATTTCATAGATTTTGTACATTGAAGTATTGGACACGAACAGGTAGAGCTATCAAAGTTGAGACAACGATGAGATTTGATCAGAAAAGTCTGCGTTCCTATGTTTCTGTTTCGTAGATGAAAGGCCATGTACTTAGTCTTATCTGTGTTAAGTGTAAGAACATGGCTATATAACCACTTGCAAACGGTATCATAACCAGATTGGGCATAAGAAATTGCCTCTTCCCACGTATGACCATAGAAAAGTAGGACTGTGTCATCCGCAAAAGATACTATTTCACCATGAGTTAAGGCTAGCTGACATAAATCGTTAATATAAACTAAGAACAAGGTTGGCCCCAATATACTTCCCTGTGGCACACCAAAACAAACAGGAATTTCTTCGCTGGTATATTCATCTATCTTAACCAACTGTGTACGATTTGTTAAAAAGTCTTTAAATAAGTCAAGCTGAGTGCCTCTAACACCAATATCTTCTAATTTTTGTAAAAGAATTGGGACAGAAACCGTGTCAAATGCTTTTGCTAAGTCTATAAATATGGCAACTACTTTCTTTTTAGTATCTAGTTTATTTACAATAAAATTTGTCACTTTATGTACCGCATCCGATGTAGATTTATTTGATCTGAAGCCAAATTGTGAATCTGATAATATTTTATTACTTTCTAAAAATTTTATTAATCTTAAATTAATCAGCCTTTCAAGAATTTTAGATAGTGAGGGCAAAATAGAGATTGGTCTATAATTGTTGACACAGTTTCTGTCACCACTTTTATAAATGGGTTGGATTCTAGATTTTTTGAAAGCCCTCGGAAAAACTCCAGAGGCCAGAGAAATGTTGCAGATATGTGTGATGGTTGGCGTCAAAATATCTTTATAAGTTTTTAGTATGTGGCTCGGAATCAGATCCAAACCTATGGCACTATCATTTTTAGGGTTCCGTAGCCAAAATGGCAAAAACGGAACCCTTATAGTTTCGTCATGTCCGTCTGTCCGTCTGTCCGTCTGTCCGTCTGTCACAGCCGATTTACTCGGAAACTATAAGTACTACAGTGATGAAATTTGATGGGAATATGTGTTGTATGAACCGCTACAAAAATATGACACTAAATAGTAAAAAAAAGAATTGGGGGTGGGGCCCCCCATACATGTAACTGAGGGATGAAATTTTTTTTTTCGATGTACATACCCGTGTGGGGTATCAATGGAAAGGTCTTTTAAAATGATATAAAGTTTTCTAAAAAACATTTTTCTTAAAGTGAACGGTTTTTGAGATATCAGCTCTCAAAGTCGTAAAAAGTATGTCCCCCCCCCTCTATTTTTATAACTACGGGGTATAAAATTCTAAAAAAAATAGAGGTGATGCATGCTAATTAACTCTTTCAACGATTTTTGGTTTGATCAAAGTATCTCTTATAGTTTTTGAGATAGGTTGATTTAACTGTAATTTATTATATTTGCTGCTACGGAACCCTTTGTGCGCGAGCCCGACTCGCACTTGGCCGGTTTTATTAAGATTATTAATAAGTCCTTCAACTTCTTTACAGTCCGTAGGTAATAAAACAAATGAGTGGGGGTGAGTATATTTAGTGTTATATGCTGTATAAAGGGGACTGTTAATAATTTTGTCCGCTAGGTTCCTGCCAATACCTGCAAAAAAGTTATTAACGTCATTCACGGATTGTAAGGGATGCTGATGACATAACAGTTCGTGAGATGACTCTTTATGCTTTGTTGTAAATGTTATATCTTTCAGAGTTTTCCAAAGCTTTTTGTTATTATTTTTAGATTCTTGTATTTGTAATGAATCGTACTGTCTTTTAAGTTTTTTTAATAAATTTGAGCAAAAATTTCTATATCGTTTGTAAGTAATTTTTAGTACGTCGTTACTCGGATCTTTTTTTAGTTTCTTATGTAGTTTATCTCGATTTCTCAAACATTTTAGGATGCCTGGAGTAATCCATGGTTTAAGTATTTTTTTTCGACAAGAGACAGTTATAATTTTAGTGTGCCGCATAATTAAGTCACGTAGAATATTAACAAAAGCATCAGTAGCAATATTAGCATCTTCTATTTTAGCTATGAAACCAAAATCCTTGCTGTTTATTTCATCATCAAAAGCAACGTAATCAAAGCGTTTAATAGTTTTAGAAGCCTTCAGTTGATAATTAATAGCAATGTACAACGCGACGCTATCATGATCGGTCACACTCGTGTGAATTACTAGACATCGAGTGATCTTCTTTGATTTGGCTAAGGCATGGTCTAAACATGTTTTACTGCGTGTAGGTATTGTATGTATTGGAAGAATTCCGTGAAAAGCTAACATATCTAAATAATGACCTTTATTGGTATCATTGCTTTCATTTGCTATGTCTATATTTATGTCGCCAACTAGAAATACATTTAACGTCGATGAGTATCCTTGTAGCAATTTATCCAATGACTGTATGAAATTACTAACGTTTTTATAACCTGGGGGGCGATAAATTGCTAAAACAACGGTATCAGAATTTATTTTGATAACCAAGCAATTCGCGTCCTGTATTATTTTTTCTTCAACCGATATAATTAAGTTTGATTTATAATAAACCACGACACCTTCATTTTGCGTCAGATTGTTTGCAGATGCAAAAGATTGGTATCCATCCAAATGGGGTATATTTTGTGAAGACAAAAGCCAGCATTCCGTTAAAATAATACAATCCCAGGACACATTCGACCTGACAATAAGAGGGAGTAGGCTATTCAGATTACACTTAATACTTCTAATATTTTGAGTAAATAATTTCAAACAGAGCTCAGAATTAGGAATCAGCGATTTACACGATTCAACATCACACGAATAAGAGTCAGCTATTTTAAAGGAGTCTATTTCATTTTCTAACTGTACTATGTCATTGAATTTTAACTAAATAACTCTTAACCTGATAGATTAACCATATTTCGTAAATACTGATAATAATTATTACACTAAGATGAATTGGCTTAAAATGTATATTTATATAGAAAAGAAGTGGTGTTGCTTGGGGTGAGTACTGTTGGGCATACTGTGTGGTGTTATTGTAGAGTGTGTTCTGGGGTAAAGTTATAATTTTAAGGTACTTACAATTTAAAATTTTGGCGAAAGTTAATATTAATACTAAAAATAAAAAGAAATTCAAGGCATAGGTAATATCAACAAAAACAAGAAAAATTACAAAAACTAGTCATATACGACATTTTAGTGCGTCTAGATCGGATTCATTGTCGATGCGCACGCGGGATTCATTAGATTTTCGTCGCAAATACACTCTTCCGTAGGAGGTCCAACAGCTCTCATATTTTTCAGACTTCATAAATTCTTTTGCTAAGAAGAATAGCTTTCTCACTTTGGGTGTTAAGAATTCAGCAACATAAACAGGTTTAACTGGCCCCTTGAGATTCACGGTAGCAGTACTTAGTCGCTGATTCGGATCTCTCTCTTTATTATACTTCCTGACAGATTTAAGTAAGCTTTCTTTTTTGAGATTTTTAATTTTCATGCGGAATACATCACGGATTTCGGATTCATGAACATCAACATTTACAGCGGAGCAGATTTTTTTAGTCATCTCTATTAAGCTATGTTTGTTCTCACTTTCGGCTGCAGGAATATTTTTTAGCTCAACGCATGAGGATCTGGAATTTATTTCCCACTGTTCTAGCTTCGTTTCAAGGTAATTTATACGAATTTTGTGCTGTTTGTTTTCTAACTGAATCTTTTTGACGTCATCCAAAATCTCATCATACTTGCTTGACATAAGTTCAATAGAGGTTTTGATGTCCTGATTTTGCTTTATAATACTATCCATGAATGTTTTTATGGCGTCATACTTTGATTCTTGCTGGGTCTTCATCTCATCCAACATGTTTCTCAATTCCACGATTGTACTATGAGTGTCGCCCGAAATCTCATCACACTTACGTTTGAATCGTTTAGATAAAATACATTCTCCGAGTTCCTTCCTATCTGTAGCATTTAGAGATGGGTCAGAACCGTGGTGTTGAGGCGCGGACGTCAATGAAATCTTCCTTGGGGGGGTTCTTGAGCATGACATTTTGTATATAAGTCAAAAAATAATAATTTTAGAATTATTTACACAGACTGCCAGTTTCTTCCAAAAACTACCAAAGTTTACGTATGGGAAATTTAAAACAGAGCGTAGGCAACACTGTGGATACAACGTCATGCGTGTGCGCAACTAGGAATTATACCTTTGTTCCTGCAGTTGCTGTCCTTGTCTAGCCGATGTATCACTAACTTCGTTGCACTTCTGCGCGCCTAGTACCCTTGATATTAATGTTGAGTGATATTTTAGTTTTAAATTAATAATAAAAATGAATATAATGACTTTCACGGAATACACGTCTAAACGCTGTCACGGTCCGCGGGGAAGAGGAGACGAGTATGATCATAAAATTGTGACAGTCTTTTCTCAGAAACAGTGGCATTGCATACTTTACAGAGCCCTCTTATAAAAATTTGGTGTGGAGCCCTTTAGTTAAAAAAAACATCTAAAATATTCAAATATTAACAGTTATAAATACAGGCATGTTTAAGAAACAGATATATGAAAAAAATTAAAGAACTTTTAATAATTTAAAGATTGCTAGATCACTGTCAACGCACAAGCACAAGCTTATTCAAGATGAAGATTCATTCAACATCATCTTTAATTGCTAGTTGACAGATAATTGCACATTCTATTGATCTACTTAATATCCAACCCTATAGTAAAGTCTATATTTAATAAGAATTTAATATGTCAAAGGCCTTTTTAAGACTTATATTATGCTTGCTTAGCTTAGATAAGTGTTATGAGTTATGCTTATGACTCATAGGTACCAAAGGTGGCTATTTCATTTGAATTGATTACTATAAATTATTGATAGAAATAAGTAGATATTATTAAAAAGGATATTGATTAAGAAGCGCACAAACTTCTCCTTCATCAGGCCCAGCGGGAACTGAGGGGTCAGCTTCATCTTCTCGAAAATTATCTTCATTGTACTGATCAATATCGATTTTACGGAATGCCGAACTTGACGTATTTTTAGCCATATTTTTTAAAATTGATTTATTGATAATATAGTAAAAAGAAATATAAAATGCTCAATTAATATTTAGATAAACAAAAATATTAAAATTGTAAGATCACTTCTGACTTTTGATGTTTTTGATAAGGTTTTTGACATAAAGTTTTACCGACGAATTGACGTTTGGGGTTGACATATTTTGTCAATAATTGAATGTTTTAAAATTTTCGCTTTGCAACTGCAACGAAATAATTTTAATATGAAAAAAGAAAGACAAAGATTTTCAAACTTATCGCTCATACGCTGATATTATCGAATAGATAGTAGAATCCGAGAAAACAGGCGGATGACTAAATTTATATTACCTATACTTGTATACGTAGTACAAGAAGCTTATATCTAATACACTGGAGATTGCACTATGACCATTAACTTGTCACAAGAAAATATAACCTTGAATGACGTCAGTGTTGTTTTTTGTCTCTTTCTGTGGGTGACCACACTGGTTTGTATATTCAGGATTTTTCGAAATAAAAAAAAACTAAAAATCATGGTCTATAAATAATAACGACATATATTTTTAACAGTATTTATATTATAATATTACTGGTCAACTTACATGAATAATTATCATTTTTATAGGTACATACCATTTTAATTGGTAGAGAATGATAGTTTTAAATAACGCTTGATAACTTTTGATCTCATACTACGATTTTTTAATTAAAATGAGTGCTACATACATTAAAACATCGTTTTGGTTACTCAAGCTTCAGTCTAAAACTTTTCAATATTCCAAAGGGAGAGTTGCATCGCTAGTGTTGATGTGTGGTAACGATATTACGGTTCTCAGAAATTCGTATGTCTTTCAGGAGCTGTACTTACGGTTACTAATGGTTTCATGGTGGTTAATTATAATATAATTAAAATTACTTTAACAGTTGAGACGCAGTAACAAGAATGTGGTAAATAAAAAGGTATAGCACTTTTCAAAAGGTATTTTTTTTCTGGACCGTAATCCTCAGGCTTAAAATGCAAACTGCATATTCTGGCATGTTGATAAATTTTACCCTTGATAGGCACTATGGACAGCCATTTATTTCTTTTTATTTCATTTTTGGAAAGCTGAAATACGTTAAACAAATAAATGTTAGGTTAAAAAGTATAAATTTCAATGTAAAAAAGAACAAACCACAATATGTGAGTGCAATACCGATGTCGTGTGTTGTTTCATTACTAGTATAAGATTTTTTAAAATGGTGTTCTAAATGTTCATCATAATATTGTTTAGCAATATATTATCGTCGCTATCCGTAAAAACCCATCATCATGGTTACCTTACTTGTTAAATTTGTTTGTTGAAAACTTGTTGAAAAATGATGAAAGTATTAGGAAAAGAACTTATTTAACATGATTGCTTAGTAAAATGATGATAAATTTGACGATTTTTGCCATTAAAATGATTCTAAACAGGTAAATGCACGAGTATTGAGGAATATTGTAAATAACGTAAATATACACTTGCCTGTGAAATTATAGGCCAGAATTTGGAGTCCAAAAACTTCTGCAATTTTTCACAATGCAATACATTATTAATATTCGGAAAATATTTATTAAATACGCAACAATATTAACTTAAATATTCGAAGCGACGCAATTTTTTTGACACTTATGCCATATTGTCAAAGTGAGAGTTGCTACAATTTTATTGTGGTAACTACCTATAATCAGGGAATGTCGCTTTTTAATAATTGGTTCAGATACTTATTTTATTTAGCATAAATAATAATTGTCTCATCCAACAATGCTTCTGAATGACGTTGTTGGCAATTTATCAACAAACTCATGTACAAAAACTAACCTTTTGTACAGAATATTACAGCATACAAAGTAGCCTTGGGAAAACTTCGTATTTACAGTGGCAATACCAAGTTAGGTGTGAAAGTGATAGAACACAACAATTTTCTTGTTACACGTCAAATGTTCATACTGAAATCTCCAGTGTATAAGATATACTTGACGTAGTATATTATTATTAGTCTGTGCCTATACTGTTTGATCTTATGTTTGATACTATCATAAATCATTGCAGACTTCTTTCCGAGGCACCCACAGGGAGAAATTATTTAATGTACAAGAGTTTGTTTTGTTTACTTGTAGAATTCTATTACATAACTAGCGGTCCGCCCCGGCTTCGCCCGTGGTACATGTTTACGTTTTCTCTATATAAGAACCATCCTCGTACTTCAAGGAATATAATAAAAAAAAAATTATCGAAATCGGTTCAGCCGTTCTCGAGTTATACCAACACATTTTGCGATTCATTTTTATATAATAAAAGATATACAATTGACATTTGTCAATGTAATTTACTGCTGTCATCTGCATTCTGCAGTCTGCTTATGTCATTGTCATTTTAATCGTCCAGAGTCGTCCAGACATTAGCAGCTGTAAATTTTAAAGTCGTGTTATTGACTTATTATTCTTGTCCTAGTTTTGTTGTGTTAATATTACAGACTAATATTAAAAGTTTTCATATATTGTATAATTTTAACATAAACCTAAATCCTTTCACTTTGCAGCTGTTCTATAAATTATTTCGTCAGAATGACAATGGGTGATGAATTACCTGTCACTTCCTTGGTTTTACCTGTTCTTATACGCCCCGTACTTACCCAGGTAAATATTATCAATGCTATAATATACTGTAGGATGTATTTTGATAGAAAGAGAAATTAAAGTTGGTACTTTGTGGCCATATTTAAACTTTTATATTAATAAGGTTAATAGGGTTGAGCAGTTATTCCTTAGTCCTTATGCGGGCTACTCACATACCTGCAGCAGGAGCAATTGCACCCTTAATTGGCTCCTTGTGATTTGTGATGTGTATAGGCAAGCAGGGGCAATTTAGTGTTAGTTATTAAGTAAACATATATATTATTAAAATTTATGTCATTTATTTGGTTGCAAATATCTATGTAACTTTAATGACATATAATTGTTTTAAATAATTTTGTTAATTGCATAAAGTGGAATATTTGTTTTATAGCTGGAAAAGTATCATGTGGGAGGATCGCAAACTTTGCGTGCAGCTTTAACTAAGGCTGAGGCTGCAGTACCAGGTCTCAACTATGACTTGGTGGCTGGTATTATGAGAAGAGCGGATATTCCAGTGAATATGAATGAGAGTTTACTTCGTTTACAAGGAACTCTCACTGAAGCTGAATGTAAGAGGATATATTTTCATTATGATTTGGCAATAATACATGTGTATTAATATTAATATATTTATTTCTATTCCATATCTATACAATAACTTAAAGATAATTTTTGTGTCTTGAGATGTTTGTACTTTTTTTGTAGCGAAGATTTAAAAATATCTATTATGACATAAATGTAGAATATGTTTTACCAAGATTAAATAAATTATAATGTTAAAAAAAATAAATAACAAAAAGTGCAGCACTCGCCTTACATTTGTAGATTATATCAGTTCTTCACATTGTAATACTGATATTTATAAATAGCTCTGCCACATGGTTTCACCGTCGGAAAGACCAATAGGCAATGGCTACATTACTGTCAAGTATTGTCAGTATTTGTTCAGTGGTTTATGCATGAAAGAGCCACTAACATACATAAATCCATCCTCGCAAACATTTATAATATAAGTAAGATAACATTAGTGTCCGACCGAAACTGGTTTCCAGGCCGAAACCGAAACCGAAACCGAATGTTCGGCCGTGGCTTCAGTTTCGGCCGAAACCGAAACCGAAACCGAAACTCACGTGGTCAAGTATGAAATTTCTAAAAATACTGAACTTTGGTGCATTTTACCTATTATTTTGCCTTAATTAGGGCATGAAATGAAAACACAGTATATTAAATTTGTTGTAATCATTTATTTAATATAAAATAAAAAAATTGTATTTTTAAAATATTAAGTAATAATAACAATTTTAATTTTTATTATTTTTTCAAATTAAGTTCTCAGTTAAATCAGTCATCTAAATCAAATCAGTAATTGTTACTGTTACTTTTAATACTAAGTTTTGGTATTTTGAGATCTTTCTCTTTATTAAAGAGTCTTTAATACTTTGGATTGGTATTTGTACTTAGAAGAATAATCAGTCTCTTTAAGGTACCTCTTATATAAAAATAATAATTATTAATTACTATTACACCCAGTTCCAATCTCAACATAGATAATCAAAAATTGTTTCCACCAGCGTGGGTCAACCAACGCTTTGACAGCGTCCGTCAAAGCGTTGCCGAGGAAAACGAAGTTAGGCGAGCGTGAACGTGTGTCACAACGTGTGTGAACTATAGTTGAGCCAATTTAATAGGCAACATTTGACGTCTATCAATTTTATCTTCATAGGGTGGTAACCTGCTTAAAAACATCGATTAAAGCGAATTAATCGATACGGACTTGAAACAATTGTCAATCGAACTTGAAACACATGTCAATAATTTATGATGATTTTTATTCCCAAGTAACCAATGCATTCGATTCTAGATGTCAGATTTCGATTTTTAGAGTAACATCTCTGGTATTTATAAAGAAAAAAGGTTTATTGACACAAAATTGTAGCGACGTCAGTTCTTTAAATAAGAAAATGTTTATTATGTTTAGAATGGTTTATCAGTAAAATCAAATCTTAAAATTAGTTGTATCGGTCATTATTATTATAAATATGTAATCGTAATTGAAAAAAGTTAAGCAAATGTGCAGTTCTAACAAAACGAAATATCATGTTATTCTATGTCGTCGTTACTAGGTTACGTTGTTGAATTTTGTTGAACTGTCAAATGTTGCCTATTAAAATGGCTCTACTATAAGTTCACTGAACTTGCGAAATAAGTTTCGGTTTCGGCAAAAGTTTCGGCCGATTTTGGCCGAAACCGAAACTGCGGCCGAAACTTGATTTTTGGCCGAAACTCGGCCGAAACCGAAACCGAAACCGAAAGTTCGGTCGGACACTAGATAACATACCGTCACTTTATATTTACAGGTACGGATTTAAGACTGAACAGATCAGAAGAAGCATTCCAAGAGTTAAATAAAAAGTCTGCAGCTCTCAAGAAAATTTTGAGTAGAATTCCTGATGAAATAACAGACCGTAAGACATTCCTGGAAACAATTAAGTAAGTATGGTGCTTATAATTATTAATATCCAAATTTAATCTATCAGTTTTATTATATGTAATTATTTAATTATTTTTATAGGGAAATAGCATCAGCTATTAAAAAACTACTTGATGCGGTGAATGAGGTTTCCACATACACCCCGGGGCCGGGCAAGCAAGCTCTGGAACAAAGAAAAAGAGAATTTGTTAAATATTCAAAACGCTTTTCAAATACTCTCAAGGAGTATTTCAAAGAGGGACAGTGAGTATTTTTGGTGATATATATGTTAAATCTCATACATAATAATAAAAAAAAGGAATTTTAAACAATGATATTGAATATCTTTTTATACCTTATAATTGATACAATTGAAAGATGTTTAAAAATCAATAGTAAATAAATCAAGAGTAAAATTACAACTTTAATTGAGAGGAGCATTATCACATTTTAGTATTAGGTGTGTTTTACACAGCACCATCCTCAAATAATGCAGAAATTTTGCATAAAAATATACTCTTGAATGTTATATTATGTCTTACGCCATTTTTAACCGACTTCAAGAAAATGAGGGCATTCTCAATTTTTATTTATTTATTAATGTTGTAATTTTTTTTGTTTCAGGGCTAATGCTGTGTTTGTTAGTGCATTATATTTGATACATCAAACAAATCAAATTTTGTATACAGTAAAAAGCAAATCTGAATAAGAATATAATTCGGAACTATTGAAATTAGTTGTTAAATATTATTTTATGATGTTGCAAAAGTATTTTGATTAACTCTTTAAATATTATTTTTATATGTTAACTGATAATCTAATATATTATAAAATTTATGAATAGTGGTTAGAAGGTCTGTCATGATTTTCATATAAATACTTTACATTAAAATGTTTTTTTGAAGCTAGATCACACTTTGGAATGACAACATGAATGTTCATTAATTGATGCCCAGGTACTTCTTGGAAAAATAAATTTTATCCAAAAATGTTGATATTCACAACATAGTATTGTGATGCAAATGTTATGGCAGACAATTATAGCAAACCATACTTGTTAGTTTAAATATGAGTGTAGTACATAAATGTCATTATTTTACATTAAACTATTATTTTAAATATTTGGGCGTTTTTTTTTATTCAAGTAAGTACATACCCAAAACAGAAATAATTAATTAGTTTATTGCCTAGCTAGCAAGTAGAAAGAAAAGCTAGATTCTAGGCAATAGC
The DNA here is from genome assembly GCF_061535395.1 of Colias eurytheme. Taxonomy (NCBI): domain Eukaryota; kingdom Metazoa; phylum Arthropoda; class Insecta; order Lepidoptera; family Pieridae; genus Colias; species Colias eurytheme. Next base: position 7,373,783 of record NC_142981.1, on the reverse strand, counting down.
AGCCTTTATGTGCTGCGGCCGCTTAGCCTGTAGGCTGTAACTGACATATTTGTATGTAACCGACTACTTTAGACTACCTACTTTAAACGGACAGCCGATTCCACCTCAAACTATAAAAAATTATAATGACCATATATTGCTTCATTGATCATATATTTAACATTTGATCAATATATTTTCTCTTACCCGAATCTTAAAACCAAGAAAACGGTTGGTAGAAGAATTTTTATAAACAGAACTAATGCTTGCCAACTTTTAAAATTCCTTTTTTAATTTCTCAGGTGAATCAATTTCCAGATGCACTAAAACCAAACTTTTAAAAAGTATTTTTTTTTCCCGGATTCTAATAATCAAGATATAGTTATAGAATACTGTTTTTTTTCCCATCGTACTGTTTGTGCATTTGCATCGTTTTGTGCATGTATAGATTACGTGTGTCTGGAACTCATTCGTCTGGATCTGGATTGTAATAGGTCGTACAAACCGTACAAGTGAAGAAATTCGGAGTTGCGATTATATGGCAAACAAAACATTGGAATAAAAAAAATCGGGATTAAGTATGAAAAAATATTCAAACGTTTTTGGGATCTCGAATTTTGATATACAGAATATTAAAATTCGAGATTAAGATAGGTATGTAACCAAATATGACAATAGATTAACATGTAAATTATTATACTCCATCTTATTATACTTATTATACTCCATCCTTTTTGATCCTAGAACTCCTACCTACTTGAGAAAAAGATTTGTGTTTATGGGGTCTTCTCATGAACTCAATCTCCGTTCCTCCGACAATCCGCTTCGTATGCCTGTTCACACGTCCAAATTCTACGATTGCTCATTTACCGTACAAGCCGTAAAATTGTGGAACTCTCTCCCGACAACGATCAGTCATCAGGCAAGCCCAATCATTATATAGTTTTAAAAATTGTTAAGAACTACTATCTATTCCTTTAATGCTGTTTGTCTATGTTCTTTGCTGATTTAGTTACCTATCTATAAATGTTAATTTATTTTCCTCTCTTCTAATATTTGTATTCCTTTACTGCTCATTTCTCCTTTGTTTTTGTATAATAGGTACCTATTATTTGATTCTTAAGTTATCTCTATGTATAATTACAGTTTTTTGTATATGTATGTATTTATGCACTATCTACCTTTTTACTGATTTATTTTTCCTATATCCCAAGGTTGCCTGGAAGAAATCGCTTTTAAGCGATAAGGCCGCCAATTGTACATTTATTTTAAGTTACATATCGTTTCTGTTAATTCTGTTTTTGTGTGCATTGTACAATAAAGTGTTTTCTATTCTATTCTATTCTAAATTAACAGAAAATGATCCTATTTTAAGTGCACAAATGTTCAATGAACTTATAAATATTTTAATCGTATCCAATCTAGGAAATTATATAGCGGTCTTAGATCCACCGGTGACAAATATTAATTCATAAAAAATGCTATGAAATAGGCGATTGAACGGAACAGTTAATAATGAATACGTTGCTGTGAGAAAAAGAGTTTGTATATAAAAAGCAGTTTTTCTAAATCGGGCGTTAATGGATGGTAATACTTTCGTGACCAGGTTGACTCGGGTCATGAAGCTTGTACTGCGATTCGTCTCGTCGTGCGACACCGGACAATAGCCGGTCACCAGTCGTGCCTGTTGAACTCTACGCATCTCGGTTATTTTAAAGCGTGACACTTGACACAGCCTCTCGAGGTCTCCAACCTCAAGAATTCGGCGTTCCAGGAAATTAATTTGTTTTATTTACGAAAAGGAAAAAGTGTGTTTATTCCTTTTATGAAAATATAGTAATAAAGCTACTTTATAAATTGGTATTGAAAAATCAATGAGTTTTGTTTTATCTAGTCAAAAGTAATTTTGATTGCAACACATGAATCTAAATGTTAATACGTTGTACTTAAACTACGACACCATTTAAACCTACCCACTTACTCCACTTATCTTAAATCTACAATCGATACATTACTAGGTAGGTAAGTACAACAAGTATTGCACGTTTAGTTTGACAGCGACCTTATAATACAACAACAATAGGTCACTTTCTTTCCGGATCAAATACGACGGTTCATCTCATGGCACCGAATCCTAACAATGAGTCAATCATGCGGATCATTTTAAATATTCATAGCTTTAAAGCGGAGGCGTAATCGATTTTAACTTCGGCGCGTTAGTTCTGCTTTTGCTCTACATTTATAAGATGAAAGTCTATGATATGTTCACCTTTTGTCACGTTACTCCCTATGACCCTATATTTGTTAGCTTTTCATCCATCACTATTGATATGTAAATCAGATTTTCACAAGCTATGGTGATGATCTACAATACATTATCAAGCGCACTTTCAAGTGTAAATTTGCCTTGTTTTTATGTTAAGGATAAAATATTTATAGCAATATTTCTAGGTACTTATTCTGCTTTGCCATTTGTTTTGTTATTCTCTTCATTGAGGATAATAAACTGAAGGATATAGACTAGCTGTTACCGCGGCGTCGCGTCGCCCACCTGGATCTGTGCATGTAGATATTGTTTTATATTTTCAGCAACTTCGGTGATATTTTTTTGTAAAATTGAAACAATATTACTTATTTAGTTATATACAATATTATTTAGTAATACTGTGGACGAATTATGCATGGTAACTTATGTTTAGATAAAAATTAAAATAATAGATATTATGAGTATAATTTTCTTAACACTTACTAGGAAAACGAAAATTCAAAGTTTTATTATCTACTAATCATGTTTAAAGTAACAGAATTATTTCAAGGGTCGGTACATACCGTATAACCTTTCCAACGTGCCAAAAAATTTTTTTTCCAAAATAAATATAATTTATACATTTCATTCCTAAAACTAAGTAGATAGTAGTAGGTACTATTTCATGTTTCATGTGATATGTAGTTAGTTTATAATTGAATATATAATATTATTTTAAAATTATAATAAGATATATTATGTTTGTGATAATTAGAGATAAAATTAAAACATTATATGAAAGTTGGAATCTACTCGAATTTATAATTTTTCTGTAGAAACTGAGGCACAGAAGTAGAGTCGAGACTCGAGTAGGTTCTATAGAACTTAAAAAGAAATAGGAATAGAAGGATATATAATTATTTTATGGAACTTACGTCCATATAACTATGTACAAATTTCTCTTAATAGATTTAAATTAAGCATTTTAAAGTTAATACCCCCTTTATTAAAAACTATATATATACTTACCTAACTGATAGTTTTAATTCTGTAATTTTCATACTTGCCGATTTTTCTTTTATAAAACAATATGAAATTCAGAACGAGGTGGAGGATTATTATTGTACTAGGTAGGTACATATTGCAAACTTTTAAAATTATCTAAACTAGTCAAAAAAAATCTAGAAACATTATTGAATGTTTGTGTTCAAAATTGATGTGTGCCCATTATAAATTAGCATAGCAGACTACTGAAAAAGCTAGTTGACAATGCAACACATTCGGAATTGATTGCGGAGGAGCATCCCATAATTGTTGCACATCAATCTCCGTTCCTGGTTGCAAAAACAAGCATTTGTTATTGAAGATATTATCATTCGAATTCGATAACCGAAATGTAAACGTAATTTATACCAACTATTCAAATTGTAACATTATACAGAACGAAGTGCATGAAAGTTCAACGTTGAATTTCACTTAATTCAGAATCGAGGAGAATTGTAAGCAACTAGGCATATTCTATTTCTAAAACTCAATAGAAAGTATACAATTTACTTTAGTTTCGTCATGATTTTGAATTTATTGAAATATATATTATTTGTGATTAGTTAAGAAGATAATTATTTCTAGGCAATGCAAAATAGGTATAATGTACCTACTTGAAAGACTACCTATAAAATATACCTATTTATTCTGAATATCAAATATGAATATTCAAATACATAAGACCATGGATTGATCATATAAAAATAAACATTTTTTACAAACGTTTGCATAAAACAAATAAATAATTTGGACCTCGGTTCGGTTCATACAGATTAATGATCCTATTGATTATTTTGGCGTCCTTTTCTACTAAAATTTAATATAACTTTATAAAAAAAAAATCTTGGTGTACCGTAAACCTAGTTTCTTATGTCTAGATTTCCTGAAACAGACAGATTTCAAGAAAAATATTGATGTAGTCAAGTTGGCGGTATCATATATTTCCCTAAATGATTTCAGAATTGATAAATTTCCATGTTTCAGCAGACAGATGTGTCGATGAAAAGTTTGACGGTATAGCAACCCGTGTCTAATGCGATGCGTAATAAAATATTTATGGAGCATCTGCTGGCGTCGGGGCAGTGGAGGTGAGGTGCGGAGCTCGGACGCATATGCAATGGCGACTCCAGGCGACGATCCACAGGCAAATCTATGCTAATTCGTCACACGCTGAATAATGTGCTGTTTTGACGGGTCAAGTGTCTGTTTCTTGTATCACAATACATTATCTAGGGAGTCGATAGCATTTTTAAAGTTGTAAAGGTGAATTTAAACGAGACACATTTTAAGTACCTACATACTAATCGATTCTATATTTTACGGATGTGTAAATAAATATGAAACAATGTGTAACATATGATAGAATAGTAGTGCGTTTAACGTAGGCAGCATCCATTAAATGAATGCAAATATGTCGCTTGTGCGGATTTGCGGAAGAGTTCCCACAGCGATCCGGAGGGTCACTCGTGGGACAACACTGTATTGTTGGCGGTTGCGCGAGGCGCCGGCACCGCCGCACCCGGCATCTGCTCCCTGTCGTGGGAGTGTGCAGGGAAACTGATCGCACATCACCAACAATAACACACAAATCAACGAGCCGCCCGTGGCAGGTCGCCCGAACGCACCCCTCTGGAAGCTGTGGGAACCGAACACTCGATTAATAATATCATGAACTTAATCCCTATTTCAAAACAAGCATAGTCTAACATGGAGACCCATTGCACAATGAATTTTGACCGGAACTAAATATTGTTATTTGTTACCAGTATTGCTAACAAATACAATATATTTTATCGGTATAGATTCTCACGTCCCACACTATGTAATCAATGTTTTTAGAACGTAATCTGTATTATACTTATTATACTGTTTTTATCGAATTTAAATTAAAGTAGATATGTTTGTATTAGGTATCTCCATAAAATTTAATTGTATATGTGTGCGATACAGTCTACATTCTTATAGCTACGGGCTACGAGTCAGCTCTATAATAACTTATCTATGAGTATTTTTTCTTTTGATGGTAGGTTTGGGTCACGTAGTTAGCAGATAATTCGATCGGTATTAATAATATAACTATAGTTATATATAATACATAGTAGCTATTACCTATTAATATCGTATTTTGTTTATGGTATTACTTTGTTAAAAACTATATTAGTATTAGTATTAGTATTTTATTCATTAGTATAATTGCGTCATATCATCTCATATGAATATTCATTAGTCATGAGTGAGGGGTTGGTACGATATTACCATCGAACTATCATCATACACCACCTGACGCGTATGGTCAACATTGCGTGACCATATCCAATGTAATTGTGGCTGTCTGAGCTCATCAACAAATTGTCGAAAAATGTTTCATTTATGTTATGCTTTCAATTTTTATATAGTTAGAGTTATTGAATTTACTAACCTACTGTTAATAAAATATTTTATTACATTGATATATGCTGGCCACAAAAGTATTACTGATTAATATATGTATAAATGAATCTTTGTACCTAAATATAATAACTTAGGTACATTTATTTATACGAAACTGTATTTAACACTTTTGTGACTACCTTCATGTCTGTCAGCCTTCAGTAGTTCTAGTAGCCTTCAGCTACCTCTGCCAGTAAGTTATCAACTCTGGTTTTACGAGATTGTATTATGCATAAGGCTTGATAATTATTATGTATTTAGTTTAAACTATACATTAATATATTTACGAGCTTGTTTGTTAAAATCATCATTTTACTCATTTTTCTAGTAATGTATCTCTGTAAAATATAATTGATCACTGGTGATGTGCAATGGTATAGTAGTAAATAAAACACGTAACGTTCCGGACCATAAGTTTTTGATTATATCGTCCGCGTGTGCCAACTGTCAGCAGTCGCGTGCCAGCTTAATAAGCTCTTAATGAAATTAAGGACTGTTGCAACCTAACATATTGTTAGGGATGACCGACAAAAACGTAACAATTAAAAATGTTTGTAGCGGCACAATTTGGTTTTAATAAATTCATAAGAATACAGAACAGAAATTATCTAGTAGGTAGGTATGTATTTAGAGTTGTAATAAGAGTTGTACTGTCTTACTGTAGTATTTAAGCATTCATATTTTTATATACTATCTATTCCTTTAATATAATATTTTCAAGTTTGCAATAATTGTCTTATAATCGAATCTAGATATCTAAGATAAATAATATTGTGGTAGAAGTTTAATAGGTTATTTAATATTTATGTAAAATTATGGTAATTATAATTAATACAACTATTCATTGATAGAATAATAATTTGTTGTTGTAGCCGTCCATCATGTATAAGTAACTATACTATTAAATATATTACATACTTTACCGATAATTCCAGTTATTTCGATACGCATCCAGAAACATCTTGTGATTGTATTCCGGGTGCTAAGGAACGATTGTATGAAAGCGGGACATTATTAGACCGGGAGATACTGACACAAAATTTCGAGTCATTTGTAACAGGATGGCGGTTCTACAGGGGTCTTAGTACGCAATGACAAAAAGAAAAATGATGGTGTGAACGCTGGTACCGGTGGGTTAGTCGCGTGGGCGTTAGTCGAACTCGTCGGAAAAATAGCAAAAGTCAAACGATTTGTAACACAAAAATTTTAGAATTTACCGATAGCCCATAAAAAAGAAGTAGGCGGTAGTGTCATGCCATACTTTTCCGGTATGACTTACAGCCCGCCATACCGACGCGAATGTGTTGATTTAAAAAAAACAATTATTCAACCATTTGTACCAAGCTAACTTTTGCACAGGTAACCATCGTCGTGCAGCCATTTACGAAAATCGCCATGCCATACTTTTCGGACGATTCCAAATGGTCGCCATACCGCCGAAAATCTGCAAAATTTTTTTATTTCGCCTATCTTTTTGTACCAGTATTGCATTTGGCTTTTTGGAGAGTATTTAATAAAATGTGACCATTATTATATTTGCCATACTTCTAGTAGGGGGAAAAAGTACTGTCATACTTGAAAAATAAATTTATTATTAATTTATATAAGTGAAGATTTCCAACACCTAGATCTTTGAAATTTTGTATTTATATTCGTTGATCCTCAAACTTACAGGAAAAATAAGTGCCATACTGTTACAAATCGTTTGACTTTCGCTATTTTCCGATGAGTTCGACTAACGCCCACGCGACTAAGCCGCCGGTACCAGCGTTCACACCATCATTTTTCTTTTTGTCATTGCGTACTAAGAACCCTGTAGAACCGCCATCCTGTTACAAATGACTCGAAATTTTGTGTCAGTATCTCCCGGTCTATATTCACTTGAGTCGATCGCATTCTTATTGAATGCGTAATAGATTTGTCTAACTTAGATTTCATTACATCGCTGAATGATTTATAGGTTCAAGTATTATTGAAACTATTCATAATAAGTACAATAATAATAGACTAAGCGTATGCGCATTTTTTACTTTGATGTTGTAGAAGACAACATCAGCTGTCGCATTAAATAAAGAAAATAATATTCTTATCTATTACTATCCAATAAGATTTTAACAGTTATACTCGATTATCAGAGAGAGGTTAAACAGATTCTATTTGATATCTGTAGCTAATATATGTAGCATCTTCTGTATCTAGGTATATGATATTGTTATAATCATTGGCAGTTCCGGGGTAGAGCAAGTAGAGCTCCGGCTCTACGGCCTACGCACCAGTTTGTAAGTGGCGCTGATATCACTAAATATTAGGAATTAAAAAAATATTTTTAGTATTATTTGTTGAAGTTGGTAAATAATTATTATAATTAATATATACGATGAAAATGATACGCAGGCCTCGTCAAACGCCATCGACTTTCGGCTCTACCCCCAAAGCGAGCTACGGAAGGCGCTGTTCTTGATTTTAACTTAAATATAATATATTTATATATATATAAATATAATATATATATATATATATATATATATATATATATATATATATATATATATATATATATCTTATATATAAAATTCTCGTGTCACAATGTTAGTCTGCATACTCCTCCGAAACGGGTGGACCGATTCTCATGAAATTTTCTGTGCATATCGGGTAAGTCTGAGAATCGGCCAACATCTATTTTTCATATGTACCACGGGCGAAGCCGGGGCGGACCGCTAGTATAAATATATAATATATATTATGTGGGTAGTGGGTACCTAATATCTAACTCGAATAAACTTATACAGAGCACCCCTGGCCCTATGCAGTTAGTGATTGTTATCAATATTTTAGTTCTAGACAAATATTGGAGATATTTGTAGGGACATTTCACAACTTGCAGGTGGTTGTTCAAAAGTAAATATATTTATGAATACACATTCGTATTCGCTATCGATTTCCTATGTATGTATGACACAGAAATGTCACAAAGATTTGCTTCATACATTATCAGGGGAGACCGTGTTTATTTACGGGTTGCTTAATGTCACCTATTCCTGTAGCGATCCCTTCAGAGACGCGCAGTTACTTGAATGAACACGTGCGCTAAAGCAAACAGATGTGTGCTAGTATTCACACCGGCTTCTTTCAGGACCTGATAACGCCGTGCGAAAGCAATGTACGCATAAATATAAAAAATGGGGCTATCGAGGGCCAAGAGAGTTGAAGTTAGAAATGTATTTTTCTGGAATTGGAATTCAAATGAACTTTATAAAGAACTTTATAAAGAAATGAAATTTAGAAAACAATTCCTGAAAAATGAGTGCTTAATTTAATGTACATTTAATTTACGTCTACACTTAGTAAGGGGAGGAATTCAAGAGGGAGAGATTTCCGCATAGCGATAGGCGTTCAATTCTTTTCGTTCAATTTACTTGATATTCACATTGACAATTTAACGAATTAATATATAGTCGGTAATAGTTTCTATATCATTAAATATATGTATTAGGTACTATTACTGACTGGCCGGTTGGCTTGGTTGGTAGGGGCCCTGCCTTCCAAGCCAGAGGTCGTGGGTTCGATCCCCACCCGGGGCAAATATTTGTGTGATGAACATAGATGTTTGCTCTGTGTCTGGGTGTTAATCCATACTAATATTATAAATGCGAAAGTAACGCTGTCTGTCTGTCTGTTACTCAATCACGCCTAAACTACTGAACCAATTTTTATGAAATTTGGTATGGAGATATTTTGATACCCGAGAAAGGACATAGGCTACTTTTTATCCCGGGAAAATGACGCAATCCCGGAAATCCCACAGGAACGGGAACTATGCGGGTTTTTCTTTGACTGCGCGGGCGAAGCCGCGGGCGGAAAGCTAGTTATCTATATAAGTATTTATTTAAAATTATATATGTATGTTTATCAGCCATCTGGTTTCCATAACACAAGCGAAAGCTTAGTATGGGATCAGATCGTGCCGTGTGTGAAAATTGTCCCGAAATATTTATTTATTTAATTATTTATTACTTACCTACTTTAAAAAAGAATGGGATTGTAGTTCAAAATCATGATAATAAAAAAAGTATATTAACTTTTGTAAATCTTTTTTAATTGTTATTGTGTTTTATACTTCTTCGAAGATTCCAAGTTTTTTTAAGTAACTTAAAAACATCGTGTATAATATCTGAGGTTTAAAAGGTGACTGTTCAAGTAGATAAACCTATACTGCATACATTATTCTGAAATGTGAATCATTTACATTATATCTAGTTTTATAAAATGATGAATTTAATGACATATCTGGGGGCACGGCAGTGCCCCCGCCAAGTCGAGCAAAAAAAAAGCGGCACGGCCGTACCATCCTTTTCTCGAAGCAATTCGGGCCTTTTTAGACCCCCTATAATTCGGTTGTGGATAAAGCAAGAAACCTGAATCTTCATTACAAGTTTACAAGTTGCTAATGAATTATGACACACTACTCACTATTTTATTTTCGGACTCTACGGTGTATAACTCTATGTTCCTTATATTATAGGAGCATGCAGTTCTACTGTGTCGCATGCTCAGTTGTTTGTTGCTATCTAACAATTAAAAACCTTTACTCCAGCCTGATATAATGTAATACATATGTAATGCAAATAATAAGTTATCTACGTTCGAACACGTGCGCCGCGACAGCTCGCGAGACGATACACATACATCACAGCCAACAGAGAGCAGACCGCAACTGTGAATTATGGCCATCGTAAAACTTAAAGCTATTCCATATAACGCGTCTTTAAATGATAATATTATTATGAAATGTCCACCTAAGAATAATATTTCCTGTCTACGTGTTAATTTGCAGTGCCGTAATTCTTTTTTTGTTCTTGTAATAAGGTACATCATTATTATGTAGGAGCCTTATAATCTGATTTGTAAATACTGTGTATATTATCATTATATTATTATATAACTTTATTTATAAAGAGAACAACTGATCATATAATAAAATTATGATAATTTAAACACTTCCATATAAACGAGAGTAACGATTTTTTCCGACAGCTACTCCACTTACCATGTCCTGGGAAAGGGATTGTACACACCTGCTCGAAGCTTCCGATTGCTTATTTTGTTGACTTTGTAAAGGGAGATCCGTTAAATAGCTCCGATAACGATTATTCTGTGGATCACAAACGAGAACTAGTTCCTTATTAATTCGTCATAAATATGCACTAGTTTTTTGATCCGGTTTCTTTTGTATTCTCTGTCGTGATCGGGTTCTGTTTCATCTGTGTGAGTTCGATTAAGTTCGTTTCATAAATATTTAACAGCTAAATTAAAATATTTTTACAGCTATTGTCATTCAATACGTTCAATGATAAAATATATTCCACCTAAATATAGAAGAATGTATCTAAAGATGAACATTGCCCAAATTATAATTTTCACTTGTGAACGATATTTAAATTAAACCGGCTAGTTTGTCTAGCGAACCATCCTCGAATGATTAAGAGTTTTTCAATGCATATGATTAATTATATTTTTTCTGATCAATTATTTCATGGATTTCATTCTTAATATTTTTATCAAGAGATATTCGGTAAAATCATTATGCATTGCAATTACATCATCTGTTTATTTGATTTATTTTGTCTACCAATTACGAATGTAATTACGTTGTGGAATAATTTCTTCATAGTCTTTCAATATGAACATATTGAATATATAAATACCTTATCATTTCATTCAGATTTTCTTGGCTGGCTCGGTAGATAAATTTTTATTTTAGAACAGCATTAGACACCTCCATTTTTTTCATTATTTTTTCAAACTAAAGGGTTGTCAGTTAACTCGGGTAACTGTTAGAAAAATTAAGAAAACCATTTAGTATGTAAATATACGCAATAGTAAGCTCTTACGTTTTTTTGTTTGATTTATCGACCTTGATTCTTGTATTTCTTTTGTCATTGTTGAATTATCATTAAAGTTATAAAATTACTTACGTGTACCTACTGTACCTGAGTTTTAATGAGTGGACTGTTATAATTTTGTAGCCATAACTCTTTATTTTATAAGGCTGTAGAAAATCTAAAAGGTGAATTTTCTATTATTCACAACTATTTGAAAACTGTAATATTTACTTATAAATATTTGAATGAATTTATTTTAACCCAATTAAACATGAGCGATCAGTTTAAAATTGAAATATTCGTACCGCTCGCGTTTGCGTCGTCCGGATGTAAAGACTTAAATTATATTTTATTTATTTAAGAGAGCACATATAACACGTGCTACTAACGTACATAATGTTCAATGTTCAGGTAGAAGGGGGAGCATACAGCTGTCTCCACAACACTAATATATTAAACCACGCCTTTACTACTTATCTTCGTCTCATTTGCTTACTTGTAGTGATATCTACAGTTTGGTTTATAGATGTTTAATTTAATATAAATTTTCAAATCAAATAGATATAAATAAAAGAAATTTCCATTATTCTTTAATTTGTCTATGCTCTATTGCGCCTAGTTTTCTCAAAGTGGAACTACTTACCTAGTTTAATATAATTTGTAAGCTTTGTTATAAAACTCATATCGTAGGTACAATATCCTTTATCAGTACCTAGTAAATCTTCATCAATTGGTGTTTTATTGGATTAATAGAAACAAATACAACATTTAACATTTTACCAAATATAGGCATTATAATACAATGTGAATAATTCCTTTATCTACGGTTGGTAGCTTATACCTTTGCTAACAGAAATCAGCTGATGATTTCGTTTTTTTGCTCACTGTCATACAAAGAAATATTAACTCAAAAAGCGTCTGCATGGCGGAGCTTTGCGTCAACGGTGATTTTTTCTTTAGGCGGGAAGCTCGCTTAGTACTGCAACCTGTGCAGATTCTATTGTTGGTGTGGAATGCGTTGAAATTCGTAGCAGCTGCCCGAGCACATGCTTAATGCTCATATGGGTTTTTGTAATATTGCTTGCGCAAATAATTTTTTTTTATATAAACTTTATTAAATAAACTTTAATAATCTTCGAAGAAACTGAAAATACTGAAATATGTAGGTATATTTAATGAATAAATACGAGGATTTTGACCAAATTCCAGAAAACTGGTTATGGAAAAAGTCAATGTCTTTTATAGATACATTCAGTTAAATATATACGTAATTTTAAGATCGAGCAGAGTTATAAAGATTAGTCGTGCGTTTATTTTCATTTGGTTTGTGTTTATATTTTTAGGACCTATATTATGATAAAATATTATCAAAGATGATCAGCCTTACCTACTTATTAAATTGAGTACATTTATGACTACCAATCAAGTATTATTATTAACAATAATAATTTGTACGTATGAAGAATTAAAAAGAAAAATTATTCAGATAACGTGTGTGTTTTACAGTATGCCAGTACTTCTAAATTATAAATTCGTTTAAAACTTTCAAATTATCTGATACCTATGTAACTACGTAAATATCTGATATACCTTTTCGAGACAAGTGATGTTTTAAATCAGATAATCGTTTAGTAAAAGTCACTAGTTTTATAGGTAGAGCCGTTGGTAGAGCCTGAACTCAACGTAGCGTAATTGACAAGTACTGAGCACGTTTTATATATACCTAATAGTGGCTACGTCAACATCTCATCGATTAGCTTACGAAACGATCGAGATATTTTGTTATAGATCTTTACAAAATCATAACGTACCATGATCCTTATGACACAATCAAAAGTTAAGAATCTATAATATCCTAATGATGCAAAGCGAAAAGCGCTGATCTGATAACATTAATTACTTAACAAATGCCCTCAGCAATCAACATGATACGATATTATGACTCACTTAAAAAATGTACAATAATCACTTACTACAAAGTACAAATTAACTTGAGTAAAGATGTTGCGTGCTACGGTAGCTGACCGCAATAATGTGAATGGTTTGTTAAAACGAGATAACTCGTTATTTCGTGCGATTGAATCAAGATTGCTTTTTTTATTACGTCAACATTTTACTGAAAAGTATTTTAACCGTTCGACTCTATAATTTTAACAGTTATTAAGTGAACTATAAACCTTAACAAAATGACAAATATTTGTTGGAATGGTTACAAATTAAAACACGCATTAATTGAAAATGAATAACGTTTGATTGCAGAAAGTTCAAATGTAACTTTTGCTACAATCAGTAGAGAATGCAAAATTAGATAGCATTTCCGCAATTTACTTGGGATTGCAAACAATAGAACAAGTGGCAGGGCGTTGTCGGTGTGGCGAGGCGTTTAATAATTTACAACAAGTTATTAATGTGGCGCGCGCCCGCGCCGAACCAGTCTGGCGTGTGTCAACGTTCACTTGAACCTCAAGCTATACCTTAAGTTCTTGTTTTAAGTACTAGTGATTAAACATCCTAAATACTAATCATTGAATAGAGTTTCTAGTCTAAGTACATAGACAGGGAAAAAAGTTTGTTATGTAACATATTATAATGTTCAGAAAACTGTAAGGACTCTTAAATTTGTTTTACATATATCCATAATGTGCGGGCCTAGTATAAAGTATGCCAATAATGGATAGCAAATATCCTAATCGGTATGTTTATATCTCCTTAATATCGCTATCTATTGTAATTAAAATTGTTGAAGACGATATAATTTTTATGTAATAGTTGCACGCTATCATCTTTACACTATATCCTTATATAGATCAGAAGACACCGTCAATCAAGAAAAATAATCGCCCATCGCTTGTGTAGCCTTTTATCATGAAGATGTCAGTGCAGGTTATCATTTTATGTCTCAATATTAGGATTTGCACATAATTGCAATAAATGTCCGAGGGTTTGTCGCGACGTGGACAGCAGAACAATCGGCAAGTGGCGCCCGCGCGGTTTAATCTCGATTATAATTCGGTCTAAGTTAAAGGCGAAACTACTCAATATATATATAAAGAGCATTATAGTTTTTATTAATCTATTATGGATGAGATACATTTTTAAGTCCTTCTATAAAATATTACAGGAACAAAACTTTGTGTAATTTAGCTTACGAGTTCGAAGTTATGTGTTAGATATGTAATTTTATTCACATTACCAATTACCATACAAATCTTTATTAAGTTGTTTACAATCTGTGAATGCACATACTATTCGTGTTCGACATCTCTTTCTTTTTTATAACAATAACCTTTTGCATGTATTACAGTTTGTTTGTACCAGATGATTCAGTGAGCTTGTTGAGTGCTCATAGTCGTTTTGTACACGCAATAGTTCCACGTCTTCCTACATCGTTATTTCTGTTTGCTGACAGCAGAAATAACTAAGTGAAGATATCTTGTTATTGTGGATTATTTAGAATGTCCATTATAGTCCTTGTCTTTGCTAATTAGCTTTCTTTCTGTGATGGACCTGGAACGTCTCTACTCTCTATTATTGCAATACTCGTAATACAGTTACTTTTAACATGACGTTGTTTTGGAATAGATGTGGGAAATTATTTGTTAATTATGTAATTATATTTATTGCGTAAACTTTATTCTTAAAATTTTTATGATTTTAAGTTAATATCGTCAAATTTTTTGAAGTGAATGAAATTTTTCAGGTTAATAATATGTACCTATATGAATCTTTATACTGTTAAAAATACCATATCGTGATTTTAATTTACAGCATACAATTATAAAAATTCTGTGAGATGCAAGATCTCCATGCTCGCCTGCTCGTTATCAGAGGTCTGACTGAGCTGGCTTATATTTACAATGTTTTTTTTTATTACTGCAAGCACAACAATCAACAAAGGGGGTTTATTTTATTTATTTATTTATTATACTTTATTGCATTGAAAATACATACATAAATACACATAACAAAGACAATACTACAGAAACAGCAAAGGGCGGCCTTATCGCTAGGTAGCGATATCTACCAGGCAACCCAACAATCAGGGGTTATTATTGAATTGGATATTTCAGCTCGATTTAAAGCTGAGATGATTTAGATGAGAGATTGAGGTTTTCCAATTTCCGTCTCTCACAGACACGCTACAACCACCTATATCGCTAGTTCGATATTAATTGCATGACGTGGGCTGTTGATACTGGATTTGTTATTGACAGATAGAGCCTGTAAACACGTCTGTATCTACACAATCTATTTCTAATGACTGACTGAGACCACTGCGTAAACTGTTCGATATTTACTATTGCGGGGACACCGGCTAGTGAATAGTGATTGCTCACCGCGACTGTTGCACGGAATTTATATTAATCACAACTTAATTTAACAACCGTTAAACCTGATACAGGACTTGTAAGTGTTTGTACTTGTTGTGGATTTATTGCTATTAGAATAGGTTTTCTTTTATCTAACTCGTGGGTGGGTTGGAAATTAAGGTAATTGCTTGATTTACGCATTTAATTGTGAAGAAATTTATTGCAGCTATTTATTATATCGGTGAATGGTATCTAACGCGGAAGTAAAGTAAAATACGAAGAATTAGAATTAAACACAGATGGGGTCCTGCAACTGGGCCCAAAACGTACCTAATTCGACATGAACAAAATATAATATAATTAATTTTATAAGTTCTACTATTTTTATAAAACAATTCATTAAGAATTATTTATTAAGGCTGATTACACAATGACGAAAAATAGATTTTTTAAGCTGTTTAAACAGCTACTGAAAAGGTAACTGTAAAACATAAGATAAGTAAATAACAAGATTATATTCTCGATCCGTATCTCAAAGTACCTGTCGCATGTTTATTATTTCATTTCTCAAATGGAAATATTGTTATCGATATGATTAAGGGCATGGCACTAATCTGGAAACGATTAGCGGCTGCGTCGCGGGCGCACGTGCGCCGGTGAATAAGCTCGCAGTACCGGTCCGGGCATATCTCTGTTTATCTAACACTTTTGAAATATCTTGCGCTGTGCTCCCTCTATACGAACCTATTTATTGTTAAACTATATAGTGCTAGTAGAAGTTAATTTGTAATTAATTTTGTTTTGCTCATATGGAGTTTCTTGCCGGTTCTTCTCCATAGATACTGCTTTCCGAATTGGTGGTAAATATTAGCAATATGTATTGACGTTTCAAAAGTGCTCCTGGAAGAATTTCTCTAATTGAATAAATAAATGTTTGAGTTTGAGTATGCTTATAAAAACAATCACAGAAAAGTAAATATACAGGACTAATAATAATTAGTTTATTGACCAATTTTTCTATTTGTTACATTTTAATTAAACTGGTGATTTTACGATTATTTATTTTTGAAAGGAAAATTGATTTTAATTAATATAATTATCGCTAAATTAAGAAACCTTACACAAAAATATTTGTAAAATAATACCAGAGACGGCTGGAATGGAAACATTAATTGGCTCCTTAATGATGTCGACAAACAATGTGTATACTATTCAGTTTCGCTCTAAAAAGCAATTATAAGATTCCGATCAATCGGTATTGGATTAAATCAATAAAAACATTTGTTTTTATGGCGTTCGCCACGTGTTTGCTTACAGCCGGTACGCGGAGTGCGATACCTGCAGGCATTAGGCACGCTCATCACATCACTGTTACGACCACCCCTTCGCTCCCTCATGCGTATCGGACATAATTAATTTCCATTAAAATAAAACTATTCTCATTCACTAATGAGTTTGAGATGATACTGTAATATTTTATTGTTTTCGAATTTTCTAATTATGATATCGTTAAACAATTTGTATATTATGAAATAATTACTAAACCCCATGAGGCTTATGTATGTTTAATATTGTCAATAAGGTTGTTTTTTAATTGATAAATAATAAATAATATTTAGTTCACAAATATATATTTTTACATTTCTCAATTTTACATAACTTCTATTCTTCAAAAGTTTCGCGTTCAATTTCACCCTTAAATATAAATTGTACCTATACATTTCACGAACTTAATGCTAGGATATAAATCTAATTCTAAACATTCAAATCGTTTAGTTTCCCTTCGAAACTGATATCGTTACTTTTATATAAACGTACCTACTTGTTCTAAAATTTAATCGCTTAAATATTGCGGGTTCACATAGCAGTACCTATTGTAAAGCGTTGTTAGTGTAACCCGTTATTGCGATTGCTTTCAATCGGAACAATGGCATAACAATTGAAATTTGAATAATAAATAAATAAATAAAATTGTTCTCACAAACCCACTACTTTAGGATTCTGAACCGAATTGGATCATTATAAATTTAAAAGGGCAAGTTCAACGATCATTAAGGTTTGATAATAGTGGAACCCTGTAATTTGAAAACCTATTTAATATACGGTGTGTCAAATACTTCACTTAGTATCGATTAAGGTAAAAAAATGTACAATAATAATATAAAAAACGTTAGTATAAAATAAAAGACTGTTATTTGTAGTAGGTAGTTGTTTAGTTTATAATAACCCATATCGCTGACATTTTACATTATTCTTAGGCTCAAATGGCATGTCGCTGCCTTTTGAGGTACACACACATGCGTTGATTATTTAGAAATTTATTTAAAGTATGTCTAATTAAACGTAGATTTTGATATTAATTATAGCAAGTTCAGAATCTGGTACAGTGAATCTTGTTGAAGACGGCGCCTTTAGGCGGTCGGCGACGCGTTGAGATAAAGCGTAGTTCGCGTCAGAACTAATGCGAGACGATAGCCGGTGACGAGTCAATTGCGCCCACGCAATGCAGGCTGCAGAGCCACTGTCTTCACTTTGCATTCAAACTTTACTTATTTGTGCTCTGTTTTGTTTATGGTAATCAAAGGTAAAGGATGCGCTGTATTGCAAACTCAGGGTATTTCACAATTACCTGAAAAGTCGATTTAAATGTTTATTTATAGAAACAATGTGAACAATTAAATTATTTATTTATCCTCACCGCCATCTCGGCTTCTTGCCTTCTACAGTCTAGCGATGCTTTATCGAGAAAGCGTGATTTACTGCTAAGGATCTTAAAATGGTAGTTCATTATGCCTGCTTAGGTATCCGTAAGGTGTTCTGAATAATGTTAAGATAACAGTGAATAAATGCCGGCGGCGTCTGTGTTGGGTCAGCCTCAGCCCGCAACCGCCAACCTGCTTCGCTTGTAACTTCATCATTCGGTAATCGGTTAAAATTAAATATTATATTATGAACACAATTTAGTGCATTTTTATTAATAACATGGGAAATTATGTTCAATTTATTTTCCATATTATACAGCTACTCATTGACTACGCATGAAAATTCAAAATACCCTCATAATGGTAAAATAGGTACCTACACTTATAATAATATGTATTTTGCAAAGAAATATACATAAGATTAGTATATTTGATTTAATCTATTCTAAAATAATGAAGACTTAATTACTAAGATGCTAATAAGTAATAAATAAATAAGATGCTAAAAAAACTTGAAATAAAAAAGCCACATTTTCGATTTATTTATTGATTCTGTGCCAGACACTTGCACAAAAAGGAGCAAAAACGCGATTACATGTTAAATGCTCTTACAGTGGAAGTAAAGGAGCCGCTCGGGCAGGCGTAGGAGCCCTAATGTAGTGTCTATGTAGCGGATAGCTCCGGGCTATCTGCTACTCGCCGCCAGAGCCGCCGCGTCGCCACTTATGCCTGCATTGAATCGTAATCGATAAGCATTATTAATGAGTATGAATACCAACAAATAAGGATAAAACAAACACCTTACAACTAGTCCGCAAAAAGTAAGCAGGAATTTAATGAGCGGCAAATAGGCAGTGGCTAGGATGTTGTCGTTATAATTATTTTTCTTATGGAAATAATGGACATTCCGAGTTCCGACTAGGTACTGATTTTAATGCATACCTACATAAATAGTTTGTAAAATTCATGTATGAAACGTAGGAAGCTTTTTCGAGGAAAAAGCTTTCTGACGTAGTATAGTCAAGAGGTTATATAGCACTGGCATATATAGTGATATGTGTAATAAATATGTTCTAATATTCCATTGGAAACCAATAAGTATCGGTCCAGCTCGGGTACAAGTTTCAATGCTTATCACCGACTTGCTTGGGAATCAGGCATCAGTGAATCAGATGTAAATTTGCCGCAAACTTCTATTCTCACGAAACAAATATTACCTACAAAACTAGAACGAACATTTAATTATTTAGTATTAAATTGTAATATTATAAAAACCTCTTTGTAAAATTATTAGTAAAGTTGTATCAACGTAGATACGGAGTACTGTAATTGAAAATGTATTGTAACATAATATGAGGCAATGTCTCAGAAAGGCACAATTATCCCGTCATAGATCTAAGATCAATCAAACCATATCACCTTATGTGGGCCATTAATTACTGTAAATAGTAATTACTTTAATTATTCTTGACAGTCTTTGTGTGAAGTCGTGAAGTTACTGCTCGCTCGCGAAGGTCGACGCGAAGTCTATTGTAATAGAAGAGGACCCAAGAAAGGTTTAATTTTAGATACCGAAATATCTATAACAATACAAATGATTGCAAAGTTGTTAATTATAACCTGACCTACATTTGGATAGAAATCATTGAATGCAATAGGTAGGTACGTAAATACTTTTTACCTTGTATCTACAGTTGTAGAGATTCAAAAGTTTTGGAACCAATTGTAATGTTGTTCGATTATAATATTAGACTAGAAGGTACCTAAACCCCTATAATTTTTGAAAAGGTTATCACAGTAATGGTAGCTCACAAGCTACTAATGTCTAGTTTTGAAACCGAACCAATACCTTTCGTACAAACTATACTTATATTTTATCGTGAGGTTGTAGTTTTTGTCGGTTTATTTTTTTATATATTTAAGTGTATTATTTTCGAATTACCACCTTCTTGATAATCACCTGGGGCTAAATAAAAAGTTATGAACATGGTGTATAATAAAGGAGTTTAGGAGATTTATGTTGTGTTAAATTTTAGTTTAAAATTGATAATAATAATTGATGTGCACGTCGTATATCTTTACGAATAAATGTCAGGCTTTGTAGAGTTTATACCCTCACTATACACATTTTTTTAATCGGAAGTATATACATATTTAGGACTGCATAATGTATTTCTTATTTTAATGGGAAATTCAAGGTAGCTTTCAAACTCGTGTTCTAACTTCTACCTACCAGACGCACGAGTTAGACCCATAGCACACGGCGTTTTTTATACGCGCAGACGACGCGCAGATTACGCGCGTATACGCGATTCAAACGAAATTCGATCGCACCCTTGTAACCTAAGCACACGGGGAGATCGTGAAACGCGCGTCTACTGCGCGTATACGCGCAGATACAGCGAACAGACGCGCTGTGGTCGCGCGTAGCTTTTGCGTTTTGATCAGACTCTCCTCTTCTTCAGTTGTACAATGGCATCGGTTGACACAACACTGCTTACGTTGGCTTTAGTAGTTCTTTTAAAAAGAAAAAAACTTAAAAAAAAGCGCATATACTGGATAGACCCATTTACGAGTGAAAAAAGATTGAGTGGTCATTATCATACAACATTTAAAAAATTGGTAATACATAGAAGATGGAAGAAATTTTATAAGTGTTATAGAATGTCATATTCGTCATTCCAAGAACTTCTTTTGATTCTAAAACCGGAATTAACTCGTCAAAACACAGTAATGAGATCATGTATATCGGCAGAAGAACGTTTACTCATCACATTAAGGTAAGAAAACAACATCAAGTATTTATTTATTATATATTTATTTATTTACTGACCTGTTACAGTTTTAAATCAACGTAAAATGTTATTAGTGCACTTAGATTATGAATAAGAAAAAAAAAGATTTATTCAATATCATCATACAAATCAGATATGATATCGGAGTCATTTGTAACAGATTCATTGCTATCCAAATTTAGGAGTGAACTGACAGTTTCGTTTCTTGACCTTGGTTCATTACTTGGATATTGAGGCTGAAATTCAGACTGATATCCAGATCCAGACTGGTATCCATACTGAGGTTCATATTGAAATGCACCTTGGTATCTATTTTCATGTAATGTTCTCATATTTTTATATTTACGAATTAAATTTATTATTTCAGCTTTGGCCTCTAACTTAAATTCCTCTTTGATAGCAGAAAAATCTTTAGCTAACGAAACTAGGAACAGCATGTCGGGATTTTCAGATAAAATTGTATTATTATTCGATTCCTTAGACTGTTTGAGATTTTCTGTCAGTGCTTCATACAATTTGTCTTGTGGGTCTTCATGTTTTGTAGTCCTTTTAGTCTTCTTTGGTGAATGTGGCTTTTGAAAATCACAGTCTTGGTCATGCCCCAGTGCGGCATCATCATTTTGACTTGGAGGTCTTATTTCGTAAAGCTGGTCTAAAAAAGTTAGCAATTTGGAATATATGTAGGGTCTTCTAGGCTTAGCTCCAGATCCACTGGGACAGTTATTGTTCTTCACTTTGTCTCTTTTATAAGCGTCCTTAATACTCTTCCATTTTTTTTGAAGTTCAATGACTGAAAACAATAACAATTTTAATGTTAATAGTTTAGTTATTTATTAGGTTAATTTTAAAATACTTGTAGGTGAATTTCTAACCAACTTCAAAAAATGGAGGAGATTATCAATTCGTCGGAATCTTTTTTTATGTATGTTCACCGATTACTCAAAGACGCGTGAACTAATTTAAAAATTCTTGTTTTGTTTGATAGGGTGTACTTCCTAGGTGGTCCCATAGTCATGAGATCAGGATCTGATGATAGGATCCGTGAGAAATCCATACTAATATTATAAATGCGAAAGTAACTCTGTCTGTCTGTCTGTTACTCAATCACGCCTAAACTACTGAACCAATTTGCATGATATTTGGTATGGAGATATTTTGATACCCGAGAAAGGACATAGGCTACCTTTTATTGCGAAATATGTACCACGGGCGAAGCCGGGGCGGACCTCTAGTTCTTAATATTTGAAGCAGGTTATTTTCAATACTAGCATCTTTTAGATTATAAATAAGTATGTAAGACTAAAAGTCGGCCCCGGCTTCGCGTGTAGTACATACATAGTATATGTCACTCAGTAATAACATACCTATCCAATGGTGAAAGGATTTTTGAAATCGGCCCAGTAGTTTTTGAGTTTATCCACTAAAAACAAATAAACAAATCTTTTCTCTTTATAATACTAGCAGTCCGCCCCGGCTTCGCCCGTGGTACATATTTACGTTTTCTCTACATAAGAACCATCCTCGTACTTCAAGGAATATAATAAAAAAAAGAATTAACGAAATTGGTTCAGCCGTTCTCAAGTTATGCGCTTACCAACACATTTTGGGATTCATTTTTATATATAAGACTAGCGGTCCGCCCCGGCTTCGCCCGTGGTACATGTTTACGTTTTCTCTACATAAGAACCATCCTCGTACTTCAAGGAATATAATAAAAAAAGAATTATCGAAATCGGTTCAGCCGTTCTCGAGTTATGCGCTTACCAACACATTTTGCGATTCATTTTTATATATAAGAAGATTAGAGAAGATTAGTATGAAGTATGATTTACGATGACAATAGAAGTTTTAATAATGTTGTTTATTTTTTTCAGGTATTTAGCTACGGGTTGCTATTTCTCAGATATTCACTATGACTTTAAGTGTGGACAAACAACGGCAGGCATTATAGTCCATGAAACAGTGAAAATAATATGGGATAAATTAAAAAATATCTGTATGCCAGAACCAACCGAAGAATCACATCTAAAAACTGCTGAAGGATATATGAAATATGCAAATTTTCCCAACCTACTTGGAGCTATCGATGGAAAACATATTAGAGTTATAAAACCTCAACATAGTGGATCAGAGTATTTTAATTATAAAAAATATTTTTCCATCGTATTGCTTGCAATATGTGACGCAAATTACAGATTTATTGATATAGATGTTGGTTGCTATGGAAAGGCTGCAGACTCAACAATAAATGAATGTAGTGAATGGACCAAAAAGATAAGGCAAGGAAATTATAACATACCAAATGCGAGACCAATATCTAATAATGGAGTACCAATACCATTTACGTTTGTTGGAGATGAAGGTTTTGCATTATCTCAATATTTACAGAGAC
Organism: Colias eurytheme; assembly: GCF_061535395.1. Lineage (NCBI taxonomy): Eukaryota > Metazoa > Arthropoda > Insecta > Lepidoptera > Pieridae > Colias > Colias eurytheme. The sequence continues at coordinate 7,350,004 of NC_142981.1, read as the reverse complement.
CATACGCTGGAAAAATCTTGCCACGAGAAAAAAGAATATATAATTACCGCCTGACACGTGCCAGACGATACATTGAATGTACATTCGGTATATTGAGCAACAAATTTAAAATCTTTAATCGACCACTGAACGTAAGCGTGGACTTCAGTGTGGATATTGTGAAAGCCTGTTGTGTACTGCATAATTTTATACGTGAACGTGACGGTTATAATTTTCATAATACTTTGAGTGTAACTGGTTTAGAAGATCCACCTGAAGATGCAAGTTTGATTTCGATTGGTGTAAGACGGCCACAGGAACAATTAAGCGGAACTACGATACGAAATATGTACACTGATTATTTTATTAGCGATGAAGGTGCAGTACCATGGCAAGATTCTAAAATTTAGAGTACCTACCTAATTACATGTTTTACTATTCTATGTACCACCGTACGGTGGGCCAAATCTGAATAAAGAATTTACGATTTTTTTCCGAAATGTCATTTTTTTGTTCAGCCAATCGACAGAAGCCGTCAATAAAATCAACATTTGTGAATAATGTTTCTAAAAACGATTATTTAGCAAAATAAGATAACAAATTTTTCAATGATTAATTATTGATTAATTAATTAAAAAAATATATAAGTTCCTTTTTATTTAGACTAGCCGGCGCGCGCGGCTTCGCCCGCGTTTAACACGCGAGTGAAGTCGCTGGTGTAAAGTAATGTAGCCTATAACCGTCTCCGATAAATAAGCTATCCAACAGTGAAAGAATTTTTCAAATCGGTCCAATAGTTCTCGAGATTAGTGCGTTCAAGCAAACAAACAAACTCTTCAGCTTTATAATATTAGTATAGATTCGGCGCAACGAGCGCCGTGAAAATAGCTACCACAAGTCCCGTGCCCACGTTCTATATAAATATATATGGTGGTTATATATGGTGCTAAATTGTTAGTTCCAATAAGGTAATCGTAAGAATTCTTACGATTTATTTAAAATGACTAACAGAACAAACGAAATATTAAACAAACGGAACTAATACATTTCTAGTTAATAAACAATTGTTTTTTTCAAAATTACACCAAAAGTTATCAAGAACTACTGAACTAACGATTTAGCCTAAAACGTTGGTATGCGATATGGGGTGGCTTGGCTATCTTCACGGCGATGTTCTATGTGTAGTCCGAAAACAAATACGTTATTTTTAAATAAATATACAATTAAATATGTAATAAACCTTACCTGCCAGGTTTTTTTCCTTATTGGTTTTTTCATTGAAATTGTTGCAAAAAATTTGGCACAATTCATCCCAAGCATTTCTTTTTGACACTTTGTTTGAATATTCGGGCAGTAGTGAATTCCATGTAGCTGGACGATTGTTTATTTCTGATATAAAGCGGTCAGTGTCGAAGGGTTCCATTTTAAACCAAAAACACGCGCATCCCACAATAAACTAATATACATCTGAGACGCGGCGCGGGCGATGCAGTGGTGGCGTGAGGCCTCCCCGCCCCCTCTGCCCCTACTCCGCTCCTTTGTACGCGCGTTTGTATAGCTTCAAACGCGCGTTGAACGCGTGTCAGACGCGCGTTAACGCCGAACGCGCTTCAAGCGCGCGTATACGCGCTTCATGCGCGCGCTTTTATTTCATCAATGTAAACGCAAAAATCAGCTTCTACGGCGCCGAAGACGCGCGTTCCTGAAACGCGCGTCGTCTGCGCGTTTATAAAACGCCGTGTGCTATGGGTCTACAGTAGGTACGTGTTCCACTTCGATATCTGTCAAAGGATCCCGTCAGGTGATCTTTGGGTCCGTGACTCAACAGTTACACTAACGAACCGGTGTGGCGCGTGCTTCATTGTGCCGTATTATCTCTCATTATCTCGCTAGCCTAGATACAAACTTATTCTATAACGCATGGAGCAATATCGAACTTAAAACAATAAGCTTTAATAAGCGGTATGCATTCAGCATCAGAGTGTAATGAAGGAATTACATACTGAGTTGTGTAACCGAAATGGCTTTGTTGTAAGTCGTGTAGAATCAAAAAATGGCTTTTGACATCGCGGTACTTGACCTCAAACTCGGCGCCCTAATGATGGTGAGATAAGAAATTTAATTATTCTTGCTCTGATTATTATGTAACCATAATTTGATTGGCAAATCTATTTAGCGATAGCTCAATCAAATTATGTTCTACAATACAACTATTGAATTATTACCTCACTTATCTGCGTCATACATTATTTAAGCGAGAGCTTTCAGAGTAACAGACTCTGAAAGCTCTCTCTTCCAATTTACAGTAGCTTGGGTTAAAAATTGAATCTTGAAGTGTATTTGAGTAACCCTTTGTACATTCATAAGCATAGACAAGAAGAAGAAGTAGATAAGAAGAATTATATAACAGGTGGATAAATCACCGTAGGCCTATATCTATGCTTGTGATACTCACCGTTTATCGTATATGATTAATACCTTTTTGTTCAATCGTGATACTTATCAGCAGTTATTATATTTCATTAGCCTTGTAAACTATCTCAACCGTCAAAACGATCGATCAAGGTGTTAAGTGGACTCATCATTTTTGAGCATACGATGGGTGTTATAAGGTGCATTTAAATGTAGTATAGACGGTCAGCAACACCTGCCATAGATAAACGATATCCAATCGTAATATATGAGCTGTTAAACCTTTCGCCGCATCATCACGTTATTATATCAGCGCTATTGTTCCTCGATATATCAATAAGAGATCGCTTACTTTAAAGTTCAATAGAATTTAATATTTTTTTAACATACGTGTAGGTACATATAACAGGTGTTTCCAATCTTGAAATGTTTAAACAATAATACATATATACCAATCCAGTAAAAACATAGTTGCGTAAAGATTAAATTTTATACAGTTTAATATTTTCTAAGTAACTTGTACGATAATTTAATGCCTCTAAAACGGTGTAAATATTTATTGTTATCAAGTATATTTTTTATTATTTTCTTTTATATTCGCTGATTATAATTTATTCGCGCATAAACGCAAGTGTGACATTTTGCAATAGCGAGTCAATTATTAAAACATTGCACCTAGGTTAAGTTCGCAGCGCGTGACCGGTCCAACGACAGTAGACAATGTGAACCATCTACTTTCTGGTTCATTTGAAAGTACGTAAGTATTACACTTCAAATATCCAGCCATAATCTGGACTTTTGACCTACATGCAAATAACCGATGATCCAAATCGTTAGTCACGATTAAGAGATTAATATTTTGTTTTATGAGTTGTCGCCGTGATTATCGGAACGAAAACGGACGCAACGTTTTCACAACATTTGATGTGTCGGTCGAAACTCGAAGGAGGCTAAGTTCGGAATCACGACGTTGCTGCTCAACTTTCGACTATAGATATCGATTAAGAATCACTTGCGACAGCATTGGATTGATCGATGTAGCCCTTGGCATTTGTATTTAATAACTGTAAACAAAAGAGATGGCACAGATAGTTAATGACTTGTTGAATTGACAACGTTAAACGCTTCAAAATAACAAATACTAGAAATTCGAAAAAAAAAACCTGTAGGTAATGTTTGTATGGCAATTAATTACAATAAAACAAGTATTTACAGAGGAACATTAGAAAATGAAAATGGGTAGGTACGATAATAGGTATAACTAATTAACGACATGTCGAGCATGTATGTTTTGCCGTTAAATAGCTTGCGGCATTTTCTAATAAGCTCCAATGCTAGAACGGGTTGCGGCCGGCGACCGCGACCGCACGTGGACAATCGTGGCCAAGACGTGGTGCGGCGGCACGTCAAAGCAAACACTCGTTTAGACCAATTGTGAGTGCAAGCGCTCGCGCAACTACAACCTATAATTATACGGTTATAGAACGCACCCCCGTATTCAGCGCCCCGTCACGGGTCGATTGATAAAAAATAACCATCTGTTGAACTGTAATCGGGATAACGCCCGCTGGGTCAATAATTGACCGCCAACACAGTGTTTCCTAAATTAAGGTTTTTTATTCACCACGTTAATAATGGGTCAATAACCAATTTATCTGTTTAAGTTGTTGGAGTAAATTTATAAACTGGAATATACGAAGTAAGTAGTGGTACGCAGTTTTAACTTTTAAGACAAATGTTGTCATATGCTTTTTGTTTAAACTACTGAAAATTATTATAATAATACATTTTAAGGTTTCATTTGATAACATTTTAAGTAACTGTACCTACAATCAGTACAAAATTAAATCAATGAAAAGTATTCATCATAAATAGATCTTTACATAAACAACAATAATGTCAAATATGTAATTAAAATATAAACGACCAAAGCTCTGGTGAGTCATCAATAATTGCACTTGCAATTGCAAGTTTCTCTAATAAGTAATTCTCTACACCGGTATTTCATTTTCATCTAAAACTTATAAATCTTGTTAAAGTCAGTTTGTTTCTATAATTAAAGAATAAATAAAACTAAAGAAAACCTACAATTATGAATTAATGCCATTGATCTATATAATTAATTTTTTTATTAACACGGCGCTAGCATTAAATTATTCCATTAGAACCGAACCGGATTTTACATAAAAACTACGATCGGGTTGAATATAAAAATTATTAATAACACAATTTAAATCAATTTCCGTTACACGATTAACCCTTTTAGTCAGGGTGTTACACGCATTATGTTTTAAAATAGTGTGTAATCTAGTCTATAGATCTTTGAATATGCCGCATTCGTTAAAATTTCTTTGCTACTTCTGTTGTTGTGTAATAAAACGGTGTTTTATTAGAGTAATAATATCTACTATTGACTTTGAATCCATTGATGAACAATCTCTATAATTGTAAATTACCTACTCTGATCAATTAATTTATAATTTTGGATATTTTATGATTTTAACGTATGTAATATAAAAATTTGGAATTGCTTGATTTTATTGATTTTATTCTAGTCGTCGGATAGAAACGATTTAAGTATTTAACATGAATATTATGATATTTATGTTGTATAGTATGAAGCAATTCCTATATTAGTTCACCGATACTTTTTAGAATTAAATACCTACCGACTTGACTGTGTTTTTTTGCCTATGCATTAATATTACATTGTCTTTTAACGTACATTTAACAAGTCTCACAGATGGTCTTTTCTCCAAAGAAACACTTGCTAGCTTGTAGTCATGTCTGAGAGACCATTCTCATAAAGTAATTTAAATCAGGTGCTGCGCTCAGATATAGCTCTGGGCTCTACCATGTGCTTTTACAACAATAGTATAGCGAGCCGCCAACCATTGTTCCAAATAGCAGTAAAGTATTGACTGCGGCTACGTCAGCGCGCAGGTGGCGCACAGATCCTTGTTCCTAAATGAAAGTCGATTGTTTATACTGTACTACGGCTATTAGCCAAGTTTATTACTATTTTAGGATAACTTGTTTGTGGGAAATACATAGTTTAAACCATTGTCGGCGTAGCCTACATTATGATTTATAATAGTATTCAATTTTGTTTGGCTCACATGGGAAGTTTCTGGTTTTAAAAATAATTATGCTATATTTACACACATAATAATGCATTATATATTTGTGCGTGTTGAAGATACACTTGTATCAGTAAAATGAAATTCAGACTGCAAAATTTTATCATCGAATGTTTTTCTAAACGTGGTTACATCACTGACCCATTTGATACAACTATGATGATCGTAAATATAATTTAATGAGCACGTTTAGATTAAAGAATCATTAATAACGGTACTTAGTGAGGCACTAGACAAATTAAAATCTGAACGTACACGGCAACGTAGGTGGGCGCCAGAGTGACGTGCAGCGGATTATTCCGCGGGACTATTTATTATGTGGTGCTCTCGGACACGGATCGCGGACGATGGAATCTGCTCCTTTGTCATTGGGGCAACCTGTTCTGTCGGGTTCGAACTCACGGCGAGCACAATGTAAAGTAACGGGCCACCTGATTAACCGCCATTCCACCCAGCTATGCACATATCTACCGGCGATCCGTCGCGCCGCGCCGCGCCGATTACTGATCATATTAATTTTAAATGATAGATTGCTTTTATATTGTTAATACCTTATTATGATATAGATAACAAAACAAAGTCACTGAACTTTCTATGGGTTTAAGTGATTCAAATTATAATAGCAAAACGATGTCGAGCTGTGATTATCGTGAAAGCTTTCGTATGGCTTGGATTAGATGTATGTAGGTTTATAATACCTACGTATGTTGCTATACAATGTAGCGCGTGCTTGAAGAGTTGTGAGAGCTTATACTAGACAAAAATACTTTGTGGGATTACGAGTATTTTATTACATAATTATAATACAATTGCGATGTTTTTCGTCTGTGCTGATAAACTAAATTCATTTATGGAAAAATCTGTTTCAGTTCAAAGTCTTTCCGGTGGATAATTTTGTAAAAATCACGCTTTCTCACGCATACAAAAAGGTTAGAATATAATACTGTGAGAGTAACACTAAAAAAGAGTTTGTAACCAAAACATGTGTCAATGAAACTTTTTTCAGCCTCTTAACAGGAGACGGAATCATCCTCAAATTCTGATACTTTCGTACAAATCTCTACACGCGTAAAAAACTAAGCACCTTTCGCAACATCCGCTGTCAAATCCCACAAGACAGGTAGCAGTTTCCGCTGAGCCCTTTATAACTTTATGGGAGTGCAACAATAATTATAATGGTGTATGAATGTGAGTTATCAGGTCAGGTACTAAATGGTAAGTAGGATGGATCTTCAAAGGAAGTAAATCATTTAACCCATTCCCGATGCCTTAGTTACGTAGCCATGGGAATATCTCACTGGAATAAAACTGTGAATGCAAGTTTCAAGAGTTCAAGGGTAGATTATGTAAATTACATATTATTCTGTATATATAAATGTCAATACACAGCAGTGCAATAAATTTGCATAATTAAAGGAGGAAGTAATTCGACAGGTTGCGTTTAAGTGGAACTAGTTCGCGCAACAAGTTGTATTCACACGGGGAGCGCCCGGGACCGGCCGTATGCAATGCTCTCCGTTGAGAATGGTACACGTGGTACTAGATTATATTTCGCGTTTAGTAAACATTTAAGAACTTTGTATACTAGATTAAGATTTCAATAAAATTTTAGAATTTAGACGAATCGTTTCTATTATAAGTTAAGGTGAAACGTAGCTCCTGATAATTATTTGATTGGTTTATTATGTAGGTAATTTTTAAATTTTTATATGGGCTTTATGTGCAATATTGATATCACCATTATTATTGAAGCAAATAGAAGAATTTATTCTAAAAACATAGAAGTATGAAATACATATTAAAACAAAATGTGTAAAAAGCCAATTCGCATTGGGCAGAGCAGTGTGAATGGCGCGTAGTGCGCAGTGCACGGAGGCAGTCGCACCGGCGACGCACTTCCAACCCTCCATCCGCGTTCACTGACGTATTGTTTGCCAAGAGAAATGAAACGAAAAAAAATCTCGTTCCCAAACGTATCGTGAGAAATCATGAAATGTGCTCCGCATTCATTAAGCGACGCTCCGCCAGAAATCAATAAATATCGTATTACGGTCGGCTAGCCATGAACGCATAATACCGGTTACTGTAGATTAATTCGAACGATTTTTGATAATCAATTTTTTAAATAATATTCATTACGTGAGTTATTGAATGTGTCGAGAGTTAAAATGATTTAAGTAAATTTTCATTATGTAAAATATTTACTTTCTGCATTTTTTTACATTGGGAGATTGTATTTTTTATTGTTGTTTTAAAAGTAAACAATTTTAATGTATATGACTTGTGTTTTAATGATTTTCTGTTTTTTTCCGAAACTCCATAAACTAGGTATGGGATGAATGATTTTTTTAAATTAAAGTACCTACCTACTGCAAATGATTTTTATTAGATTGTAGTAAAGGCTTTAAAATATAGATATGACCATCTTAGAAGATGCTTTCTGATGTCCAGGATTTAAGAATATAATTTCGCAATAATTTTTTAGTTCAAATCTAATCCATGCGTTTATTATTCTAATAAGGATCACGCTTATCATGATAGTGCACTTAGTTTCTAGACGAGTTGTCAGATTAGCCAGAAAGGATATCGTCAAGTTGTTACGTATGGGTGACTTTCTCCATTCTGCGGTAACAATGGTCAGTCATGCAGTATAATGCGGAGATGGAGTGGTCCGGCGCAACTCGCAAACTGGAGGTGCCGAAGTGGCGACTGAATGTTGCGCCACCGCGCTCCGGCGCCGTCAGACTCGAGACTGACTCACGCTTATGGATTCCTGTTTACTACCTACTACAACTGTAGTATCTCTGTAACATTATGCCCAAATGATCTGCCAACGCATTGTCTTTGAACTTACTGTTCGACGATAAACGTCAACGTTGATTTAAATACGCTAATTTTCTACGAATAAACAACTACGTTGCGAAAGCCAATTATGGTAAGCTGTGTCACTTACGACAGGCTTTGTGTAAAATATTGTTGACTGAGAGTCAAAATCTTGAAATATTTTGTTTACTTTTCACAAGTTAAGTAAAATTTTCTCTATGGCTCTTCATCGATTATAGATAATATTTGGTGTATGAAAACATTTCTTAATCCGGAAGTGAAAAAGATATGTAATGTAAAGTTTTGGAGATAATCTTATAGTTAGTGTTTATTTGTTCTTTTTGTTTGTATTTTAGTGTCTCAAGTCTACAGAAATGTTGGCCGTACATTAAAATTTTATTAAAAACCACATAGCTTTTCTACCATAATGTTTAAAAAAATATTTAATAATAATTGTCTAACTCGTCACACTGATATCAACTACATTATTTCTAAAAAATGTAGAGATTTAATTTAATTAAACGGTAGACACTCGAAATCGCTAGCGATTATAACTTGGCATGCGGTATTGACAGTGAGTCAATAGGACAAAGTGGTAACATAAAGTTGATGGAGGATAAGACTGGTACGGGCCCTAATTAGTCAGGTGCACCTAACTGTTCACCTAGAATACTATACGTTTCAATTCGGCTTGTAGAATCATTCAGATATTGTTTGTAAACTGTGTGTTGTAGGTTGTAAACAGAAGTTATAGTTATGCGTTCGCCAATATACGGTAATTGTGTGTCTAGTTTAATTATATAAACGTTCGCAATTTGTATTCAAAATTAAATGATTGATAATATCTTAGACCATAAAATTTACTTATACCTAAATCTGATAAATTATTTGTTATTACTTACTGTATACTAATGGGTACTTTTATTTTTTTCTCATGCGTTAGCAAATTGACATGTTCGACATGTTGGTACTCGGTACCAACGATGGTTGTAAAATTTTCATACATTTTTACATGAATTCTCCAAATACTCAACATAATGAAACTATCAAAGTACAAAACATAGGTACGGTACCGTTTTAAATTTTCATGACTTTTGTTTAAGGGGGCGCATAAAGCAAAATAACCAATCTTCTATTAGATGATACGTGTAATATGCAAGACCAAATCTAAAAAAATAAAATATATATCAAACTAGATGATATATATGTTCAACGATTCTGTTTAATCAAAAACATAAAATATTAAAATTTACTCGATGAAAAAAAATCACCAAGTTAGCTCTAATTTTCACACTTTCACGTTTTCTACTTGACATGGTAATACTTATTATGATTTTTTTTTCATAAACAATTATATTAAAACATTTGCAAGATATTTGTCAGAGCATTTTGTGTAATTACTTTTAGTTTTGGTTTTATCTGCGATAAACCACTTTTATCGTGACAAAACCAAACGATCTTGGTTTATCTCGAGAAAAAAAGAGCGCCAAAAGTGGTTTATCGCAGATAAAACCAAAACTAAAAGTAATTACACAAAATGCTCTGACAAATATCTTGCAAATGTTTTAATATAATTGTTTATGAAAAAAAAATCATAATAAGTATTACCATGTCAAGTAGAAAACGTAAAAGTGTGAAAATTAGAGCTAACTTGGTGATTTTTTTTTATCCAGTAAATTTTAATATTTTATGTTATTGATTAAACAGAATCGTTGAACATATCATCTAGTTTGATATATATTTTATTTTTTTTTATATTTTGCTTTATGCGCCCCCTTAAACATTGTAACAAAATTTTCAGCATCAATCGGCTACCTCAACATGTATAAAATTGCTTACGTTAGAAATAAAAAATAAAATGCCTTACATTTATTCATACGGTGGTGCAATAAATAACAATCTTGTACTTTTATCTTAAGTCATTCGGCATTTAGGGAGCGAAAGCGGAGCACATCGTGATGCATATTTGTATATTCGCCAGGAGCTTTAAAATTACATTTAAATTTTAAAAGTCACTTGTTTCATGTATAACAACCCGTGTATAGCGAGTAGGAATACAAATTACAAATAATTTTATTGTTCGGCATATGGTACATACCTTTGGTGTGCTTATGCTTGTACTATATATTATTGTCAAAGTATTGCACTGCGCCATAGACTACATTATTGCTGATCATGTGATATCTTGGCTGAGTCTTTATCTTTATAGCCTTTCTAGCTTTGTTCTGTTTGCTTTCTACTCTATATCAATTTTAATCTCAAATTTATATCACTGCAAATACACAAATATAACTTTTTATTACACTATTTCCTCGCGGGTCATCGAAGTCAAAGTAAATTGATTGTGATTAAATATAATATACCGATATTCACTGAATATAATTTATATTGAAAGATGGACTAGCTTTGGTATACCGATTAACATTCTGTATCAAATAAGTAACAAAAAACTGACAAACAGGAATCAGGTAAAGGTCGTGATTATTGAAAGTAGAATCAGTCGGTGGAAGCTGCATGCATGCTGACATTCTTTACGGTTACGCACGTAGGTATCCATCTACTGACCCCAAATAGTTTCTTGTACATAGATGATAGAGAAAAAATAATAAACTTTGTGGTCAAAGGATGTTCGCGCACGGTCACCGATTTACATTCCTCACGACTTCAAGGGTCGGTGGGTTTGGTCGGGTCGATTTTAAATATATTGAATTAAAAAAACTTATAAATTTTAGGAATGCGTGCAAATGCCGTGTCAAACGAATGAAAATAATTGAACTGTATCACAGTGGAACCTCGTGTATGATAGAAAATCTATCTACTAAAGTTTTAAACAGATGCATGATCTTTTATTTTTGGTTAGATACCTACCATAAACATTATCTGGTGTGAAGAAAGAGATTCACACTAATAGACATAAAAAGTGCCATAAAATAAAGGCCGCACTAATCAGATGAGGGCAAGAATAAACAAATAGGTTGGTAGTGTAAAGGGAGTAGGGAGCGGTGTGAAGCGCGGGAGCGGGCTGGAGGGTCGCGCAGGTCAGGATCATGAGGTCGAGCGGCTTGCTGCGGGCAGATTAGTTACCGATGTCGTGCCCGGAGCACCCTCCCGACTACCGAATGAAGCTACGGCACTCCGAAACAATGCCAGACACGACTATCTGTAATTAAGACTCATAATATTGCTTCCAAATAGAGCCAGGCGCTTGCGTGTTGCTGCCCCCGACTTCCTTGTTATACTTGTAAATTAGCGAGCACCTCGATCACTTTTGGTAGGGAATAATGTAAAAGCACAGACAATACGAACGTGACCTCGGGGTTATTATAAATTGTGGTTATTACTTATTACTTATTCAGACTTGGATTTTATTTTGAATTTTGTTTAAAAAAAATTTTATGGAATAATAGGCTCCATGGATTAATATTTATTACTAATGATAAATGATAACATTTTCATATTATTTTTATAAATGCAAAAATTTAGCTTGTCTTCTTTTCCTTTTTTTTACGTTTAAATTTGATTTGGAGATACTTCTTGGGACCAATTAAAAAAATATTGTATGGAGAACGTTTACTGAGTGATATCACAGATGACAGATTACCTACTTAATATTATGTAGTTACTAGAGATATGAGAGATATCGTCAAGCGCTTGCAACTTGCATGAGAAGTCGAAGAGATGACGATAGTTTTAACTTTTAAGTTTTAAGTAAATATAGGTAGGTAGGTAGGTACATATTTTATAGGTTAAAATTGGTATTTGTCAATTGTTTTTTTAATTACGCAGAATGCAAAACTATAAAATAAAAGTTGTATAAAAAAAGCAATAAAATTAAAAATACCCAAAAATATGCTCCAGGTGAGGCTCGAACTCACAACCCCGGCATTGCTCACGAACACTGTCTTATAAGTACCGTGCGCTAACCAATTGCGCCACTGGAGCGACGAGCGAGGGTTCGAAATTATGATATCTGTTCCGTCGATCCCCCCTTCCCCTTTGCCGCCTGCGCCCTACGTATCTAACAGTCCGACGTAATAGAGCTGACGTCATCCGCATTAATATGTGAAGTATGATGAGTTCATTGTGGTTTACGGATTGAAGGACAAAAACATTATCGGCAGTTAAATTTATACCTAAACAGCTCTTACTGATAATACAATATCACAGACTAATAATAATTTACGAATGCCCAATCTTTTTATTAAATCGTTTATAATATGTAAGTACCTAACTACTTACCTTATGTAGTTGAAATCTTCAAGCGAAATAGTGAAATAGGTATAGGTAGGTACAATGTTACATATATTTCTAAAATATATATAGGTATATATATACTATATACTTAGGTAGTTCCAAATGGTAAAAATAACGGTTAAATTAAAATTATTGTAGCTCAACAATAGTCGTATATCTACATAATTTAGGAAATAATCATCTTGTACATTTGTCTGGAGTCAGACCTTATAGGAGTAATATAGGTAGGGTAATTGCGCTGGTTTGCCGTCCAGTTTCGGTTTTCGTCCATTTGACTGACCTGCTACAATCACGTGCGTAAAACTTGAATACAAACCTACCTTCCCGCGCAAGTTTGCACTTTTTACGGTCCTTAATGTGTAAGCAACAGTACTATCAACATCAAAATTTGATTTGACAAGAAGAGAGTTCAAAAAATTAACGTAAAAGTGGCCGCTTCCCATCCGTGCCTTGCAGATGTCATCGCGCGAGAGAAAAATTTGCCGGCGAGAAAAGTTCATGGTAAGTTAAATCACTGTTTTAGCTAGTTAACGTAATGTTTTTGGTACGTATGTTTAGTTATAAGCCTATTAAACGCAATTAGAAGTGTTTATCATACTTTTTTATAATACTCTTCGAAAAATTAAGTGGACGGATACTAGGTTACCAAATTCTCAAAATATTTGGTTTTCGTCCAAGTGGACGAAAACTCCAACAGCTACGTGAATATTTGTTAGGTTCTTTTTACTGTATCGGACCTTTAAAATACTGAATAGTTGCTCCCGAAGTGATCTTTATTGCTATTAGTTTAGATTTTTTGGTTTCCGTCCACTGCTTTGTCAGTGCTGCCAAAATAAAAAAAATATTTAAAGAAGTGGACGAAAACTAAATTTAGCTTTAAACGTTTTAGTTTTCGTCCATGAATGAGTATTGGAGTGGATAAAAATTAAAAATGGCTATTCTTTTGCAGTACTTTTCGTCTTTTTTACGTATTGAAAAGTTTTCTATTCAGTATCTTCCTTATAAATAATTGGTGAGGGCCAGAGTGTTGTAGGTACCTAATATTGTCATTCATTCAGTCATGTATCATTCTCCTTATGTGAAGTAGAGTCAATTATTCGTGGCATAAATGGGGGTGGGTCAGACATAATACACTGTATTTTTCTTGATTATCATTCACTTGAGTATCATCTTTTATTCTAGGTCTGTTTTGCCAATGCAATATTTTTTTATTCTACTTACTCAACGTATCCTAAGAAAGATCTTATTGTTTTTAGATGGCCTCGAAGGAGTCTAAGAAAGCTAGAAAAAAAACGCTACGTACACTGAAGAATCTTTAATAAAGGCATCAGTAAGACAATAATGCATAGTTCAGTAAGGTATAGTATAGTTTATTTTAATAGCTAAAACGTATTATTATGGCTGTGTTTAATATAGTACGTTTCATTTGATAAACAAAGTATTAGAATGAATATTTCTGTTTTTTAATGTAATTTCTCAGTCCTATAATTATTACTTTATTCATTTACATTGTACGCATTCCTTTCTTTATTACGAATGATTAATCAGTCATCACTAACATATAAAGACTGCCAAGTGCTACATAGATCTCAGTGTTGACTAGTTATATTGATTATTATTAGTAAAACTAAACCTGTAAAAGGTAGTGAGAAATTGTGATGTTGATTAAATAAAAGTATATATTTACCTGTAATTGGTTTTTAACTTAATAGTTGACCTACCCTCCTTTTTCTACACGGTGGTCGAAAACTAGCTTACACTAGGACGAAAACCAGTTTTTTTGGACGAAAACTAGCATTTACCCTACTTTTGCAGAAAATAATTTAAATAAAAAGATACGTCAAAATGATTTATTTTCACTTAATATTATCTTAAAGAAGACTATATAAGGACTAAATAAAAATATTATATGTTTAAGGAAGGGTGCTCCAAAATATTTATTTCGCATCACAAAGTTGGCAACTCCCATAACTGGACGAAAACCAGCGCAATCACCCTACTAGTTATTATTAATTTCTTCAACGTGAACACGTCTTGTATCAAATACAATCAACTTTTGGATTACCTGCATAATGCATATAACTATTAACTAAGTAAGAATATACCTATAATATTATACTTATCTATAGGAAATAGGTACATATAGTTCAACACTAAACCACAGATATTATAAAACCTACTATCACAGACCATGGACTTATATTCTAAGTCTATGTATAGTTTAAACTAACTAGCTCGGCCCGATTTAGTTTGGATAAAAATTATTTACTTTCATTTTTATACATAGTTATAAATTTATTTGTAAACTGATATTAACCCGGCATCATTGTGGTAGAAAACAGATACGCGAACGTTGAGGTGGGTCAATATTACCCATATATTTTATAGCTGTTATTATTAAACTTTTTAAGAAAATAAGTATTCTGTGTTATTATTATAGTTTATAGGTATTCTGGTTTTGATAATATAAAATAAAAATAATAATTAACCACCGTTTTATTCACTTTAATCAATTTTGACATAAACTCATAAAAATAGGAACAAAATATAGACCTCTTACGTTTTCATGTCATTCCTACGCTAATAACCATTAACCAGTAATTTTGGTTACAAATAGCATTTTTATAAACTTAAGCCTAATATATTAGAAAAAAACTTATTAGAATCTTCGTTGTAAATGAAATCAATACAGAAAGCCATGATGCGTTCAGGACAAATAAATTTAGGGCAAGCTTGACAAAAATGTTTTGTTTTACTATTTTTATTTCCGGACACACTTAACATCTTTTTCGGGAATTGCAGGTGGCTCCTCTGATGATCCACAAATAAATTCTCTGCTCATTTGTCATTGCTATCGATCAATTTCTGGCGAATTTTCAAATGTTCTATGACCAGAGCAAGACCTAAGTTTTTCAAAAAATAACGTCGCTTATCGTTTGGTTTGTTTTTAATTATGCGACGTATTATAAGCGCATTAATTCCTGTGTGTCCAACATGGCATAAAAATTGTCAGGAGCCACCTTTTGGAGTTACGACTCACATCATATGAGGCGCAATGTTCATCAGCGACGTCAACCCCATATTTAGTTTTATTGTAAAAGGTATTGAATTCGGGTTTTCACTTTTCACCGCTCGAAACACACTCTGCACTCTTACATGATCCTCTTCTTCTACTTCATCATCATAATAAGGTAAGTCTGAGTCATACAAGAGTCTAAACCCACCATGATACGTGATATTTTCTATTCTATCCATTTATAGTACCTATTTTATAATAAGTACCTGTTGGACAAACATAAACATTAAATTCACAGAAACAATCAAAAAAAATGTTTGCAGACACCAAGAAATCATACACAACAGTAAAAATCGATAAATTAGCCATGGCGCGAAATTGTTACATCAATTGTGAGGATGGGTCATATTTACCTTTTTCGAAAATACACGCGTGTAGCTCCCAGTACACTCGACGTCGAAAGGATTTCACTTCCAAAACGTTTAATGTACATTATTAGCTCCAGCTACTACAAAGAACAGCACAATCGTGCACGTAATTACAAAGATATTGTAAATTATAAACATGCCGGGTCATTTTGACACAACCTCAATGACGCCGGGTTAAGTATTTACCTATACACATATTTTTTTTTCAAATTCCATACTAAAGATTTAGTGGACAAACCCTACTAGGTATATATAGGTACCTCTAATTTTACCTAAATCGTCCGAGTCAGTTTTCGTTTGTCTATTAGCATTCAGCTCCTTCACAGTTTCTAATGCCAATGACTGGAAATATCACACGGCGGCAAACTGACTGATCAACCTGATTAAGCAGGACAATTGCCCTTAATGAAAGTAATTAACACGACGCGATCGGGCGATGTCGATAGCGGCCCGATACGCTGCGCCCGCAACCGACACCACAATGTGTGCCTGAATCAACCCACACACCAACTTTAATTTGAAAACGAATCTGTTACTTCCCTTTAGTGCATTGAGTTCGATGACTACACCTGTCATCGTATCAGTAATGTAGTATATTCATAATTAAAATTTATTGAATTGATTACTCATATTGTTCTAATTATTATCACACTATTAGTAGATACGTTGTTTCCTTTAATGCTACGGTCATGCAATTTTGTGCGAAAACGAAGAAAGCATTGTAACATGACACTTTCATACACGGTAAGAATTAAAACCACCTGATCCAGGTAAGAAATAATTCAAACCATTCATACGGCTCGTTTGAAAGTCCGTGGGAGTTATTTGTAAGTCCTGTGGGAAAAGTACCTTACTGTCAGAAAATATCCATAAGATATGAAAAAATGTATCAGAGTGAAGACCTTGAAAATATCCCAATAACACACCTTTATTTCCATATACTTCAATTTCCAGGCAGTGTAGATCAAGGTTATGCGTTTATCTTTATGGGACTGTAAATCGAGAACAAATTTATCGATAAAATGGTATAAAGCTAATAGTGCGACTTGTCTGCGTGTTTATTCAAGATATTACACAGATCCACGAGTAAATATAAATATGTTAAATAAATAATGGGCTAAACCTATCTCGGCTAAAATATTTCAAGGTTATTTGTCATATGCAACAACTGAAAGTGACGTCCTCAGAAATAGGTTACTTCGCTGAAGTAAAATTTGAAATTAAAATTGTAAGTGCCGGAAGCTGATAGATTATTTGAATAGAGGTGGGTAGGACTAGGAGGGTATGTTAGAAAAGATGTCGGACTATAAGCAGCCATAAAATAACGAAGAATGAAAAGAAGTTTCCCAATAGGTAAAAGTCCGTGAAAATGAAACAATGTCATTCACGTGATTTTTGGTAGCTCCATTACCCAATATTAAAGTCACGTGCCAAATGACTCAGGAATTTTATTAGGTCGAATTGTGATATAATTAATCGATACCTACACAAACATAGCGCATCAAATTTCAAATGACAACATTGAAGTTACTTTTACACAATGAAACGTGAGTACCGATTATCATAAATATCATGGGTCAATAATTTTACAACGGACATCGTTTTACGTCTTATTTTTAATCAACATACATATTATAGTAATGAATCGTTTAAAAAAACGACACCAAACGCGATCAATAAACATAAAGGAATTCCATGTCCAACTCTGAATGGGGCGACCATCATTCTTATGTGAGCATGTCGATCATTTTGTTTGCTTGTATGTTGGTACTTTATGAAAAAGTGCTCTAACTCTCAGGTGCACACCTGTTCAGGCGCCGAGACCGTGGGATTACATCAGGTAAAGATGCGCAAAATACCCTTATTTCATTACAAATATACGTATTACTATTTGAAGCTATGTTTGATTGTGTAATACGTTCATTACCTGCAATTGTCTCCATGTTACGTATACATTTTTACGTTTTGTTCTAATCAAAATTATTGTTTTTGAATTATCTATTAGATACAATTTTTACCTTCTAAGATTGCATTTATTTGAAATGAAAATTTAATCTAGTATTTACTCGATAAGTTAACTTGCTATCTAGTATTATACTACTTGATTATGATATAGAAATAGTTACGAGTATCCATTTTTCGAGACAAAATAAATATTTTAAAAGTCATTGAATATGCTTCTTAGAAAGCTTTCTTAAAACCGTTGAGGTCAAAGGAATTCAGATCGCTGGCGAGATTTTATTTCCTTACCATGTGAAGGCGAAACATAAAGAAAGCATGAAACGCTTTATGTGTAGGTAGAGGCCTACTCAGATATGTACTTTCCGTGTTTCAATTTTTGCCCATATCAGGCAATAGTGTTGTGCCGCCGCATGTACAGATTCAGATATGCTAAGAACGTGCGGTACAGGCGTACGCGCGCGGAGTAGTGTGGCGGGCGCCGCGTGCGGTGTAGGCGTATATGTCGCATTTCGCCACCGCTCACGCTTTAAGCCACAGATTTATGACCGCATTGCATATCCATTACATACATCACTTTAAAACTTACCTTCATGCTACTGAAGCTAATCGATCGAAAGATCACCTCTTAAGTGTAAGAAGCGGGACAGGCCAATATTATAATTTATACCATAAAATATAATCCACTGATTATCTGTGACAACGTAAAATTATTGAATACATGATAATGAAATCAGCATAAGTATAAATTAATTATCATTTCTTTGGTTATTCTGTTACCGATATCGATAGAGTATTTATTTATTATGAAAGGTGAGATTTTATCTTCGATACTTTTTATAACAATATCGTACATCTTTTAATACCGCTATTGAATAATCGGGTATGTGATTTAGTGCGTTGTTGATTTTATCCACATTCCACGCCGTTGTGCAATACACCGAATGGCGCAATGCAAAATTCCATTAAACTTTTTGAATGCGAATGAAAGAACATTTAGGAAAAAATCCGTCGTCGTTTTCGAACAGGTTATTGTTCAAGCTTTAAAGAGGAACAATCGGGATGTTGTGTTTCCAGTTAACCGTGACAAACTGGGATGCTTACGTACCTGTGGATTTGCTTTGTTATTGGATTCCACACAACACTTACATGAGCTCACACAACTATCATACATATAGATCACACACCTAGAAAGTGTTATACCTATTTGTTGTCATTAACAAAATAGATTTATTAATAAGATACACTAGTTACATCTTTAAAAAAAATTATATTAAATGAAACACTTGCGATTAAACTCACAGCATAGTACATCATTAGTTCTAGCGTACAGACATGAAAGAAAAATTATATATGTACTTAATTATAAATATGAGACAATTAATGGTTTGTTATCTGTGTTTGTTATGAATTTCCTAATGTCAAGATCCGACCTATTTAGAATATTTGGTCTGTAAATGATTTATGGTGATTTAGTCGCCCATTTCTTGTAGTAAATGTTAACATTATTGAGCTCCTCATTGATGATAGTTCCTCATTTCAGTCAATGACAAAAATCATTCATTTCACGAAACGAATCAGTTTTTGCAAAAAATGAGATAAAAAAAACTGAGGCATTTGCTAAGGTTGCTTGTTCGTACGTCTTGTCATCAAGTGAGTCAATGTCCGCTTGAACTCAAATTATGGTAAATATAGTCACGTGTAATAAAGCATGCATACTATTTCACAACATTGCTTACTGTTGCTTTTTCTATGGCGTCCCGTTCGCTACTGTTTCATTGAACCGTTCAGAATGGATCAATAATCTTCAATTTGCACGTTTGTTTAAACGTGATATTATTATATTATACAACATTTCATTGGAGGATTGCTATAGATGTTTCTCAATTTATAAGAACAATCTTTTTTTATAAAATATAGATTGTTTTGAATTAGAACCAGTATATGTGGAACGTATATACAATCGAATAGGTCTTACACAAATAATTTGAAATAATCGTTCTGATTTATCAAAAGGTTGTCGTCTGTCGATATTTGAATTGGATTACGATGGGATGTGATGCTTGAATGTGTGTTAGGTCGATAGCGCACGTCCGAGGTCCGAGCAACGTGCGGATGTCCTCGGAGTGAGATAAGCTCAACCTGTCTTTCCTTATCTGCATAAGTTTTGTCAACAGTTCCTATGCAAATACGATGGATCTGATGATAGGCATCGTGCTCGAAACTCAGCTCTACCACGTAACTGCGCGGCTTACTTTTAAGTCTCTTTTTATGAGAAATGATTACATAAATATGACATATGACTGTAATTTTATAACTCGATAACTTGATTTGATGTGTTATTATATAGCAATTTCCTACTTATAGTAGATAAAGTTTAGTTAAAAAAAAATTAGTTAAAAAAAGTTTAGAATATATATATCTACATTTTTATTGATACAAGACAAACATGATTATCCTTCTGTCTTAACACAAAACTAAGAACCTAAATATACAAGAGCTCTGTAAAGGGGACAACACGGTAAAAACTTTTCATTTATTCTCATGCTATAAATTAATTAAAAGTTGAAACGTCCAATAATATTATGTACTCAAAGTAATGAATGTGGGAGTGTATCGAGGATTCGCGAAGGTCGTGATAATATATCTGATGGCAGTTTCCGGCCTCGTGGTCGGCACGTGCGGGGGTGCGGGATTGCGCATGCGACGACCCCCTTCCGACTATTACTAAGGACTACACAATAAAACGTTAAGTAATATATAAAAATTGTTTAAATGTACTTGAACCATTGTTTGACTTTTGCATGTGACGTTGGTGATTTATGGCTAAAAATTATTGTTTTTATTTTGTGATATACATATTTAAGATGCCAAAATAAAAAGGTTTTTTATTGCTGATCGCTGACTGTACCTATTGATTTTGCATGTTAAAATTATATCATAATGATTTCCATTTCTCTTCATAAAAAAAATCGACAGAAAAAGTTACAGCATACTATTATCACCTAATATCGACTGTGTAAAAAGCAGTTGGTTGTAGTGTCAAAGTTAAGTGGCGGTACATCGCTAACCACTAACGAGTGGAGCAGGACAACAGCATCTTTGTGAAGTACGAGGTATTACATGAATGTGTAATCAGAGAGTTTATTGATCGCGGCAAGATTAACACCACTTCGCATTGTCTGCCTTGGCACGTCTTAAATTTTCCCTTTTTGTGCCAATAACTTAAGGAATTCACGAATTAATTTTTTTTCGCCTTTATTAATGTCGCCGTTTATCACACTACGAAAGAATTATTCCCTCACATTTTGTGCTTTCACGAAACGTTGTATAAATTGTTTTTTAACCACTATCTCGCTTTTATATTTTTGTTCCAGTTAAGTTGAAAGAAGTTAATCTTCAGTAATATTCAACGCAGATGGAGGGATAATTGTTTTATCTAGCCCTGTGGCTCGAGTGAAATATTCGTTCGGAGACATATGGGTCAGCAGACGCATAAAAGGCGAACAAACTCATATGAAAAAAACTATACCAGCTGACCGTTTCTACAGTCAAATGTTATAATTGGTAACGGGAAGGCCGGACTAGGTGACACGAATAAAATTGGCGCATCTGTCTGGATCGTCTGTCTAGCCGTTGGTTATAAACGCCATGTGTGATACCTGTTTGGTATTTGAGGATATAGAGATTTAATTTAATTACTATTCCGCCCATTAATTCTGTCCACTATAACTTTGTTTCTATTTAACGATAGTAAATGGTATATTTTATGATTATTATCATGAAGATCGAGTCACGATATTATTTGTATATATGATAATAAGACATAATAATAGTTTGATATAATTTATTAAAAGTGAAGTATTGTGTTTCTTTTTTCTTATACTTATTCAATGCACAGATATCGACATAATCAATTACCCAATACTAATTGTAATAACAAGAAATATTTGTGTAGAACGATAGGAGATTAGTGTGAAGGTGCGATCTTGAAGTAAACAATAACAAAGTTAGATGGGCAAAGTAGATATACCTAAATTAACATAAATTAATTAAAATTATATACAGAGAAAACCACGTCTACAACCAGGTATGATTTGAAGTATTTATTGTATAAAAGAAACGGAAGAACCTTTCGTATTATACAGTATTGATTATTCTGTTTTGCATAAAGCCTTTACTCATAAGCATTTGAATAAGATTAATAAGCATCTATTCTGATGCGTGTCCACGAATCAAGGCGACGATCACACGCTGCCACAAAGTGTCGCTTTACATATGCCCTCTGTTCCTATTTCCGATGACACATCTCTCTTTTCATCTTTTATTTGAATCGGGTGACCAAAACTATAATCGGCTTTTGGAACTTCAACATTTTATTGTTCACAATAGCTCGCTAACTGCATTTAAGTAGTCGTTGAAATGCTTTCAGGTTTTGTGATAATTATACCGGTAATTGACGCCAGGGTGATGATGATCGCTTTGACAGGTTATGTGGGACTGTCTTTTTAACACATTATTATAAATAATTATAGGTAGGTAGGTACCTACTTTTTAAAAATAGTATTT